>NC_081414.1:100192426-100498802 GCF_030272615.1 Cryptomeria japonica
TTTAAAGAGTACCGCATTGTTGTCCCTTGTTGCATGTCATGTATTTGTCGTTGCAACATTTGCATTTGTTGAGTAAGAGCAGCCAAAGGTATATTGTCTTGTCGAGGGAAGAGTTATTCTCTTGTATTAGTTCTTAGCTGAAAAGGTGTGTTAAATGGTATATTTTGCTTTGGAGTTTCTAGCTTAGGTATACGCATTTCTGGTATGCATTTTTCTGGAATGTGTTGCTCAAGTATGTGTTGTTCAAAGTTACGAGCTTCTTCTTCTCTTTGTTGTTCTTGCTATGCATATTGTCGAGATCCGTTTCGAAAGATGTTTGTGTCTAAATTTTTGGGAAGTTTAACACCTTTACTTGTGAGCATGAGCAGATACTTTTCTTTGTCATTTTCCATAAGCCTTTCCACAAGCTTTTGGAATGAAGGGTTTTCCTGACATTCCTGAAGAAGTGCTTCAGAAATTTTGAAAGGAAATACAAGAGCAAGGAAAGAAAAATAAAATCCAAGAAAGTTTATTGATGAAGTAAATGTTACCAAAAGAAATGCAAAAACCTTGGAGCAATCACCCAAATGTGAAGAAGGAGGCACAAGAACTTTTGAAAGGGGAAAAGCAGAGAAAAACCCCTTGTGATATTATGAATGAGGCAATGCCTAAAATGAGAGAGAGAGAGAGAAAGCAAGAAGCTCTTTACAATATTGTCATTAAGAAGAAATGAGAGAGGAGACATCTTTTAAATAGAGATGAGGAGAGGAGTTACAAAGTAACTCCCAAATCTATGAATGCCACCATTCATAAAATGTGTGTGCCATGTGTCCACATCCTCTTATGGAGGAAATCTAATATTCCTTAATAAAGGAAAATAAAAGAAATGACTTGTCCTCACTCATGTACTAGAGGACAAATTACATGTAGGAATTCCAAAGGAATATCCTAAACTAAATACAAATAAACCTAAGCTAAGTAAAGATTAAATATTCTAACACCCCCCCTTAAGCTTTACTTGGGGAGCTTACATCAAACCCTTCAATAGGTTGTAATCCAAGATTTTTACAATGAAATTGGAACTTTTCTTTACAAAGTGGCTTGGTCAAAATATCTGCAACTTGGTCTTTCCCCTTGCAATGGAGGAGTGAAACTTGCTTGTCTTCAATTTGTTCTCTAATAAAGTGGTGTTGGAGAGCAATGTGTTTTGTCCTTGCATGGAAAACTGGATTTTTAGCCAAGGCAATGGTACTTTGGTTGTCACAATACAATTGAGTTGGTTCGTGTTGAGGTAGACCCAAATCTTTAAGTAGTCTTCTAAGCCACAAGACTTCTTTGGAAGCATTAGTGCATCCTTTGTACTCAGCTTCAGTGGATCCAAGAGAGGTAGATTGTTGCTTTTTACTATTCCAAGAAATTGCTCCTGAACCAACAAGAAAACAATAACCACAAGTAGATTTCTCGTCATTGGGATCTCCACCTAGATCGGAATCAGTAAAACCTTTTAAAGTAAAATCAGAATTTGCATCATAAAACAAACCTACATTAATAGTTCCTTTAATATATCTTAAAATTCTTTTAGCAACTTTAAAGTGTGTTTGTTGAGGTTTAGACATGAATCTTAAAACCAAACCAACACTATAAGCAATATCTGGCCTAGTAAGAGTTAAATAATTTAAACTTCCAACTAATTGTCTATATAAAGTAGGATCAACAAAAGGAGTTTGCATATCAAGCATTAACTTAGTGCCTAATTCAATAGGAATTGAAACATGGTGAGCATCATTCATGTTAAACTTATCTATAAGATCTTGAGCATATTTACTTTGAGATAAGAAAATTCCTTTAGAGGTTTGCCAAATTTGCATTCCTAAGAAATAATGTAAAAGACCTAAATCAGTCATTTGAAATTTTTGGTTAAGTTGAAACTTAATATCAGAAATCAAAGTATTGGAACTTGAAGTAAGAATCAAATCATCTACATACAAGATAATAATTATAATATCATCTTCACTATGTTTAATATACAAGTTAGGATCATTTTTACTTCTAATAAAGCCTTGCGAAAGAAAGAATGTATTAATCTTTGAATACCACTCCCTAGGAGATTGCTTTAATCCATAAATTGATTTCTTTAATTTACAAACTAAGTGTGCATTACCTTCTTTAATAAAACCAAGAGGTTGAGACATATAAATTTCCTCATGTAAATCACCATTAAGAAAAGCACTTTTAACATCCATTTGGTGAATAGGCCAATTCATTCTAGAAGCTAAAGCAAGCACAAGTTTAATTGTAGGCATTTTAGCAACAGGAGCAAAAGTTTCAGTATAATCTAAGCCTTCAATTTGAGAAAAACCTCTAGCAACTAATCTAGCTTTAAATTTACTAACTTGATTATTAGCATTCAATTTGGTTTTATAAAGCCACTTGCAAGAAACAAGATTTTTACCATGAGGCAAGGGAACTAAATCCCAAGTTTGGTTATAAATTAGAGTATCATATTCTTCCTTCATTGCTTTTTGCCAATGTGGTTGATTTTTAGCTTGATCAAATGTTTTAGGATCATTAGAATTCATAATAGTAGTCATTAAAGCATAATTACAATAATTAACTCTTCTAGCTTGAAGTCTATCTATTCTAGCTAAGTATTCATCACTATCTTGAATTAAAGATTTAAACCATTTAGGTCTTCTTTTAGAAGTAATGGATTCATCACTGGAAGAAGAGTCATGAGGAGTAGAGTTATTATTATCATCATCACTATCACTAGAAGGAATAGAAAGAGATGCATAAGGAGTAGGGTTAAGAGAAGGAGGTTGGTCCTCCACAAGCACAACTTTGCTTTGAGCAAGTTCATCATTCTCTACTTTAGAACAATCATGAATGCCTTTTTCTGCAATACAAACATCTCTTGCAACTTTTACTTTGTTAGTAATAGGATTGTAAACTCTATAACCTTTAGTATTTTCATCATAACCAACAAAAATAAAAGGAGAAGATTTAGCATCTAATTTTTTTCTTTTCTCCTTAGGTTTGTGAACATAAGCTATGGAACCAAAAATTCTTAAATTCTGCAAATTAGGCTTTCTACCAGACCAAGCTTCTTCAGGAGTTTTATCCTTTAAGGCTTTGGTAGGTGTTCTATTAATTAAATAAGTTGCACAAGCCATAGCTTCAGCCCAAAACTTGTAATCCATATTTTTTGCATGCAATAAACATCTAACCATTTCAACAATTGTCCTATGCTTCCGTTCCGCCACACCATTTTGTTGTGGTGTATAAGGAACGGTAAGCTCATGTTTAATTCCAAACGATTTCAAATAAGCATTAAATGCATTATTGACATATTCTCTTCCATTGTCAGTACGAAGAATCTTAATTTTAGAACCAGATTGCCTTTCTACAAACATATGAAATTCAGTAAACACATCAAGCACTTGATCCTTACTATGAAGGAAATATATCCATGTTCTCCTTGAAAAATCATCAACAAAGGTAAGTGCATACCTTGAACCTTGGATGGAGGGATTCTCCATGGGACCCAAGAGATCACTATGAACTAGATGCAATTTAGTATATGCCCTCCAAGATTGACCATGAGGAAAGGGTTCCCTATGCATCTTACCACTCATGCAACCATTGCAAACAATTTGAGAAGGAACAATACTAGGCAATCCATCAACCATATTTGTTTTTTGCATATGAAATATAATCAGAATTGAGATGGCCAAGTCTTTCATGCCATATAGTAAAATCAACAGTAGTAAGCAAAGAATACTTTGGAGGAGCAAATTCATAGAACTTGAATAAGTTATCACTATCCATTTTAGCAGTAGCAATAACATGATTAGTGTTTGGATCAATGATATAACATATGCCCCTATAAAAGTTAATCTTATAATCTTGACAAAGTTTAGGGACTGAAATCAAATTTGATTTTAATTCAGGAACATAAAGAACATCATGTAATTTCCCATTAGGAACATTCACATCACCAATAGCTTCAACTTTACAACTATGATTATTAGCTAATTGAACAGGAATATTAGAAGTATCGGGATGCAAAGATTCAAAACATTCTTTATGAAAAGTAACATGTTGAGATGCACTAGAATCAATAATCCACTCAAGTGGTTGAGAAACATTATAAGTACATGTAAATGCATGACGAGATGAATTACCATTATTATTACCTTTCTTATAATGAGGTTTATGTTGATTATTTTGATTATTTTGATTCATGGGCTTTTTACCATTTTGTTTCTTAAAACAATTATTAGTAATATGTCCATCTTTCCCACAATATGTGCAATGGGGTCTTGTTTGAGAATTATTCCTTTGATTATTGTACGTATTATTATTATTATTATGAGAATTGTTATGATAGGATTTAGAATGAGATTGATAATTAGAAGATTTGTGATTATTATTATGATTATTATTATGATTATGATTATGATTATTATTATTGGATCTAAAATTATTATTATGATTTTGATTTTTAGACATAAAAGCATGTTCACTACTTTTAAGAGTACCAAATTGAATTAATTTAGCTTCCTCTTGACGCAATAAATTACGAAAAATATCATAAGTTAATTGAGTAGCTAAGCTAGGAATAGCAAGTTGAGCATGAATATTCGTAATAAATTGTTGAAATTGACGAGGAAGACATTTTTTAAGAATAAGATGAATTAAACGTAAATCAGCTAGAGTAACTCCTAAACCAGTTAATTGACTATTAACAGAATCAAACTTTAATAAGAATTCATCCATAGTTTTAAAATCCGTATACCTTAGATCTTCAAGTTGATCTTGAAGTTGAATTTTTCAGGATTCATTGGAGCTATCATAAGTTGTTTTTAAAATTTCCCAAGCTTCATGCGCTTTTGTACAATTTCCAATTAAAAAATACAAATCAGGAACCATTGAAATACCAATTAAACCAAGTGCTTCCTCATTTTGAGCCTTCCATCTATCTTGGTCGGCTTGAGGAGCAGTTGTAGCGGGCTCAAAGGTTTTATCAGTTGCAACATTCAAAAGATGCTTGAAACGAAAAATAAAAGAAATATGTGTTTTCCATGAATGATAATTAGAACTATTTAATTTAATTTCCGAAATTAATGTAGACATGATAGCAAAATAATGATTAGTAAAAAAAAATTACCCCTTTGATTAAAAAACAAAAAAAATAACCTCCTTGATTTAAAAATTTCAATAATAATTTATTAAAAAAAATTTTAATCTTTAATAACAAATTTAAAGATTTTTTTTTAAAAAAACTTTAATTTTATTTAAATAAACTTTATATTAAAAAAAATTATTAAAAAACTCTATATATATTAATAAAATTTGTTATTGTATAGGCAATATGCAGATTGAGCAGAGATGCACAGGGAAAATAAACAGAGACATTACTTATATTTGAAAATGATTTAGAGTTCTATTATTTTGAAAACATTACACAAAAGACTGCAGAGGTTCCAACAAATGTACAGAGAAAGGGATTTTGCAGAGGTGTTAAAATTGTTCAGGGAAGGGAAGAGTACAGCAGACTTATGACAACAAAAGTTGGAAAGTAATACGTGCAGAAATAGTTACAAAGACGTTATGACAGCAGAAGTTGAAAAAATAAAAAAAATGTGCAGAAATAGTTATAGAGATGTTACGACAGCAGAAGTTGAAAAAAATTTTTTTTAAAAAAAAGTGCAGAAATAACGGATGCAGAAATAATAATGGATGTTAAAGAATAACAAATGCAAGAATAATAACGGATGCTGAAGAATGAGAGGTTTAACATGAGCAGAATGCAGCCGAAGCAAGTGTAACAGATCTGCAATCAAAATATTAGCAGTGAACAAATACTAGAAAATAAAATGTAAGCACACCCAACAAGAAAAGGTATGATAAGATTTAAATCTAAATAACAGATATAGAGGTATTTCCTACTAATAAACAAAGATAAATCAAATCTATTGATATTTAATAATAGATATACCAGGAAAAGAAATACAAAACAATATTAAACATTTGGTAACAACAATCTGCAATACAGAATACTGGAATAAAAAACCAGACAATACAAAAGATGATAAACTCATAATGATTTACACAGAGCAAGCAGAAATTATAGAATATTAAACTTCTGGAATAAAAAACTGGCAATACACAAACCTAGAGAAAATAATAGGAAAAACAGAGATAGTTATAATATAGAGATCAATATGAATTTTTTTAACAAAACCATGCAGACACAATAAATGTTAAAACCTGCAAACAAATCAGAGATGCAATGTAATAATAAATTAGATTTGGTGGCAAGCCGACCAAACAGATTAAGGAGGCTGAGTTTGGCGGTAAACCTTCCAAACTATTCACACTAAAAAAAACCAGAAACTTTGGCGGCAAGCCTTCCAAAGACACAAATTTAAACCAAAAAGAAGAAACTTTGGTGGCAAGCCTTCCAAAGCCCTTTTTTTTAATAAAAAATAACTAGAATAGAAGATTAAACCTGCAGGCAAACTTGTTAACAAGTTTGAAAAAAAAGTTAAAATCTGAAACCAAAACTTGCACAATAGAAAATATTAGAAAAAGAACTTCTTCTCCTCTCAAGAATGTCTCCAACAAGGTGAACTCCACAGAATGGTAACCTTCATCAATGTCAACTTAAAACAAGGATTAGAAATCTGCTCTGATACCATGAAAGGAAATACAAGAGCAAGGAAAGAAAAATAAAATCCAAGAAAGTTTATTGATGAAATAAATGTTACCAAGAGAAATGCAAAAACCTTGGAGAAATCACCCAAATGTGAAGGAGGCACAAGAACTTTTGAAAGGGGAAAAGCAAAGAAAAACCCCTTGTGATATTATGAATGAGGCAATGCCTAAAATGAGAGAGAGAGAGAGAGAGAGAGAGAGAGAGAGAGAGAGAGAGAGAGAGAGAGAGAGAGAGAGAGCAAGAAGCTCTTTACAATATTGTCATTAAGAAGAAATGAGAGAGGAGACATCTCTTAAATAGAGATGAGGAGAGGAGTTACAAAGTAACTCCCAAATCTATGAATGCCACCATTCATAAAATGTGTGTGCCATGTGTCCACATCCTCTTATGGAGGAAATCTAATATTCCTTAATAAAGGAAAATAAAAGAAATGACTTGTCCTCACTCATGTACTAGAGGATAAATTACATGTAGGAATTCCAAAGGAATATCCTAAACTAAATACAAATAAACCTAAGCTAAGTAAAGATTAAATATTCTAACAAATTTCAATCTCTTCTAAGTGTGGAACTTCAAAAGGATTTGATAACCTTCGATTCATACTAGACTCTACGTGTGTCTCGCTTTGTTGGTTTCTTTGAGAGCGAGTAACAGACATTTTAGTAAAAACTTTCTATGACGAAGGGGACAAAATCCTCTTCGATGTGTTGCTCGGGGGTGGGTGGTTCTGGTCGAGATGTGTTATAAGTGATACACTTGTCGGGCAAGAATGCCGGATTGATTTTTCCTCTGTGGTTTATGATTTGATTAAAAGCAAACTTTTGACAATAGGCTCTTGTTTTTAAGGGTTCTTTGTCAAATTCGTTGGATTTGTTTTGGATATAACGTTTGACGTGATGAAGGAATACTCGATGAGATTTGAAGAGTTGACGATTGATGTATAAAAAATTATTTCTCTTGATGAACTTGGAAAAACTAGGTTGTTGTTTCTTCAACGTGATGTTACGATAAAGGTTCTTTCTTCTCAGAATATGGGGATTAGTCATGCATGAGTGATCAATGGTTTCCTTTGATTTGTTTGGATTTAGTTGATCTTGTTTGGAAAATTTCAAATCTTGCTCTATCAAAGTGAAGGTTTAGATGCCCCTTCACGACAAAGCGTGTCAAATGATATGGATAAAAGCCTCCCGATATGGAGACTTGATTTGACAACTTGAAATTTTTAAACAAGTGTTTTTGAGATGAAATCCGTAAGGTGGTAAAGGATTCTGTTGATACTGATGATGAGGTTTCCGGATTATGATAAGATAGATATGTTTTATCGTGCGATCAGTTTAGGATTTTTATAACGTTTGTTTTGACACAAATTTAGCTCAAGAAATAGTTTTTAACAGTTTATTTTTGCCACTCTGTTTTGATGAAAATTGATGTTGATGGAAAAAGGCTTCTGAAAATGTTTTCAAATTTTTTTAAATTCCTCATTGTTTTGCCCCCTGCCTTTTTGATTTTGGTCACGCGCTAAAACAGAGACAGGATGCGCTACCTAATTTACTTCATACGCTAAAATAAGGATTACATGCACTAGGTTGCCCCCAGACATGCACTAAAGTTTTGACTATTCAAAAATTATTTTCTATCTGTTTAAAAAGTCATGCGCTAGCCTGGGCCTATAACGCACTAACTTGTGAACCTGATGCGCTAATGTTTAGCTTCCACGCGCTAAGCTGATGCTTCCACGCGCTAGACTGTTTATCTGATGCGCTAAATATTTTCACACTGTTTTGTTTTGGGATAAAAATGCTACTGTTTGGAACCGACACGCTAACTTAATGGTTGGATGCACTAACAAAAGTATCTCACGTGCTAAGAAGTTGCTCTTATGCGCTAAACTGCCCTGATTTTTCCTTTGGTTGGTTTCTTTTATAAATTTTGGAATTTTGTTGTGAATTTTTTAGGTTTGATGGATGATTTTCTGAAGTAGTAAATGCAAGCATGACATAAAAAGTACAACCATTTTGCCTAATCTAACAAAAAGTGTATGTTCTGCGAGGATGTGTTCAAATCCCCAATGTTTTAATAGGTTTGGATACGAATAATATACTTTAGAAAGACTCTTTATTCAAAGGTCATAAATAACATCATAGCCCACTAGTCTCGATACTCCGTTTGCTCAAACAGTCGTGTCACCCCCTAGAGGGCGCCCATTTTTTTGCCTTTTGTCAGAAATTAACTCAAAGTGAATCGCTTCACAGTTGAGTAGTTATCTTGAGAGATATATGGTGAGTAATCTTGGGGGTGGATTCTTCCCCACCCTTGCACTATGATGTTATAAATGTCTGGTTACTGACTCAGTTCAAAGCTTCTATTTCTATGGTTCGTAATCAGGCTTCCCGTTCGGCCGTCAGTGATAAACTCCCTCAGGAGGATTCCCAACCTTTAGAACAAAGACTTTACGTATCTCTAGGATATTGGGGGAAGGATAATCGCTGCGCGCAACCGTTGAAAAGGACTTTCGTCACTTTCCACGTTTGATTATAGTGGGTTGGAATTCTTGGCGTCAAAGTCGTTCCCCACTTAGGTCGTTCCCTTCACACCAGCCATAAACGACTTTAAGAGTTGATTTCAACTCCTCGAGAAGGTAGGCCTGCTAAAGGTTTTATGCTTGAAATACAGAAAGCTTAAGAGTGGTTTGGCTTTTTGATCACCCAGTTAAGGGGAGAGCATATACCTTCCACTTTCGAGACAAGGCAATCAAAGTTATTTTTAAGCCTTCAATTCAGTGATTTGCTAATCTCTACTTGGAGATGTTGCTCCAAAAAAAAGCATGGTGTTCTTTTTAGTTTCTCAAAGCAATGATTATTTAATCTAGTGAATGAACCTGGTTGACAAAGCAAAATTTTTGATATGGTCAACAAAAGAAAATCGAAAAAGGGGAATAACTTCCCTCTTTTGATTGTAACAAAACTTCGTAAGTGAGGTTCTTTCCTCTGCAAAATTTGAAAATGAATCCTTTTATACACCAAAGGATGGTGAGGTTCCCTTTATTTCTACTTTTGCAAAAAAGGAAAGTTTGTATTGTTCGTTTTAGAGCCTAAAATAAAGTTTTTCTCCTATAAAAGTAAGAAAATTTCCGATAGTGGTTCTTTTTATAGCCCAAAAGAAATAAGTGAGTTCAATTTTAAGAATAAAAGACGTTAAAAAATTTATACTAACTTTAACTAAGTTAGTGAAAATCCTAACTATCTAAATATTCTAAGATTAAGCTCCTTTTTGCAACAAATTTGTTAGAATCCTGCAAGAAAACTAGAGAAAAAAAAAATGTTAGATGATTTGGTAGACTTCCACAAGTCTAATTTTTAACTTTTGGTTACAAATTTTAGTTATTTTCTTTTCTGTTTGTGATGCACTATAGAACAAACTGTACACGCTACAAAATCTCAGTGATGCGCTAAAAAAAACGTGTGATGCGCTATACTATCTTCGGGATGCGCTACTCTGTGCACCGAAAGCGTTGCTCTATTTTTCTCCCGCGCCGAGACCTACAAGAAAATATTAGTGGAAGTCATGCGCTAATATATGGACTTCACGCGCTAGACGATGGACTCCATGTGCTGAACAGTGAACCGAATGCGCTAGGCTGTTAACCGGATGCGCTAAACAGTTGACTTAACGCGCTAATTCATTTTTCCCGTGTGCCTGCAAAAGTGGTTAAATTCAAAAACCGATTTGATATATGGAGTAAAGCCCCATGGTGGGCGCCAGAAATGTATGCGGGAAAAGCGGGTTGATAGAACTCAAAATGCAAAAAATGGAGCTCTATGGAGCCTTGCTCACACACCCATAGGACTTCTTGGTGCAAGCTATGGAGTAATGAAGTATCACTCGGCTTCCCAAGGTTGGTCCCATGGTTCTCTATCTTACACGGTCCCTCAAACCAATGTTTTTGCTCTCAGATCACTGAGCAAAATGGTTTAGGGATGGCAAATGCAAGAACGAGGGATGTTTTTTGTTGATTTAATATGAGATGCATCCTAAGATATGCATGATTCTAGAAATGCAATAAACTAGCTATAAGATGACAAGATTAGTATAAATACTATCCTAACATGATATATTAGTCTATGATTGAGCTAGTGATAATAGAAAGTATTCTAAACATGCATATTTAGACTAATTCCTAGTTAAAAGAGAGGCTAAATGATGAGCATAAAAATGATATATGAAAGCTTGAATGTATTTGAGCATAAGTATGATACTACAAACTTGGATTGATCTCTTAAAAATGGAGGAATGAGAGCTTTATTTATAGCAAAAATAGGGCAATGGATGGTCAGGATTGAAAGAGTTGATCAAGGGTTGAATTTGAAAGTTGGGGATCCATGTTTGCAATTTGCACCAATGAAATGGTGACAAGTGTCAACATAGCGTTGGGTTGAGAGAAGGGGTTGGAGGCATTAAATGCTTGAGAAGACCTTATGGTTATCTAGAGATAAGGGTTAAACTTAAGTTAGGCTTACCCATTGGATTAAGAGTTAATCCAAGGATAAACCCTTGTGCAAATGATTAAGAGATAATCATGGTCAAAGCATTAAAGGCTTGATGAGACCCTTGGGTTGGATGAAGGTTAAGTTATGCAAAAAGTCTCTAACCATGTAAGAGGGTTGAATTAACCATTAATGGTTTGGGAGACTTTGGGGATATTAAGTGGTTGAAGATTTGAAGCCTTTAATGGTTATCAAAGACTTTAAAGGGTTTGAGAAGTGACCTCCCCTTACTTAAGGATGTGACAAAGTTTAGAAGATGGGTTAGGCTAATTAGAAGCGATTAGAAGAGTCTAGAAGAAATTAGGAAGGGGTTTAGGAAGCAAGTGGGAAATGTAGGAGAATGCAAGTGGATGGAGGGATAATAGGATTTAATTGAATTTAATGAATTTCATTCAATTTGGTTGTAATTAAATAAATTAGATTTATTTAATTTAGGATAATTATTTAATTAAATTTAAATTTAATTAAAAATGGATAGGGGGGATTTAATTGAATAAAATGATTTATTCATTAAATGGGTATAGTGAATTTAATTGAGTAATTTTCTTAATTAAATAGAGGAATGTGGATAATTTAATTAAATTGGATTTAATTAAATAGAGAAATGAATATAAAATATTCATTTAGGAATATTGTCATTTTTATACGTCTACAATATCTATTTAGGACATACTTAGCGTAGTCACTATCCTGATTTTTCCATATAGCCTTTCACCACATCTCACCATGGCTTGGTAATCACTGTAATATCCACATCGAGAGGTACACTTAGATAGGGGCAATAACCATCTAAAACTTGCAGCATGTTCAAACCATCAAAACTCAAAACATCATATCCAACAAACAAAGGCTCACACAAAGCAAAACATTGATCGATCACACAAGGAATCACAAAAGAAATATGATGGATGATTTTCTAAAGTATCAAATGTTTGCATATTGCATAAAGTTTTGACTATTCTTGCATTTTAACTTTTTGAACTATTGGATTCTCTACATTTTCTCCACAATGCTTCGAGCTAGAGAAACATCGGGAAACTCCAATATTTTGTTAGTTTTCTATCTGTGAGGTGATCATTTGTACTGTGTAAATACTTGTCTCGAGACGTGATTCAACACATCACTGAAGACATGATTCCACTTTACGCATACAAATGGTTTAATCTTGCCTGTTTATACGCAATCTGCACTCAGGTCATCCTAGTTCAATTATACCTTGACGCTTGTGCTATCTTGCAAAATCAAACATCAAGTAAATTTTTCTCAAGTCATCATGGTTCAATTATACCATTATACTTGTATAAATTCTCAACATATCCCAAGATCAATCAATTCTCAATGATGATATATCTATCGAAAGCAAATAACATGTGGCTATATCGGATGACAAATATAGAATGAGGATGCTCCAAAAACAATTAGTTGCATATCATTTTACAATTAGTTGCATGTCATTCTACAAGTAGTTTCATATCATTTCACAAGTCGTTGCACATCATTATCACATCATACATCTCATTTTCAAGATACATCTCATAACATCATGCATTCACATCATATACATCTATCTAAGTATTACATAATCATAGAATAAGCACAAGCATATAAAAAGCATAAATCCATAACACATCACATGATCAAAGAAAATGGTGTCATATATATATATATATATATATATATATATATATATATATATATCAACAAATGATCAATGTACAATATTTGTCATGTCTATGCCCAATACAACAAAAACAATGATAAAAAATACAATAGAAACAACGTCTCTCAAGAGTGATTATCTCCTGAGGGAGACAGTCTCAATGCAGATGTCCTAGCCCCTGGATCTCCAAGAGGATCTGTCTATGAGGCCCCGTCACGCCTCTGATCTTTGACCGTGAACCAGTCTCTCAAGATCGACTCAATCTCGACTGCATGAAACTCTATACTCGGCGCTCCCTAGGCACTGCATTCTCATAATGGCATCAGTAGTACTTCGCCTCCTTGGCTCTCAAAGCTAGCTCTCTCAAGGTGTCTCTCATCGGGCCACCTATTGTCGCTCTCTGCAAGCTTGTTGCGAGCTCCTCTGCTTGACCCTGCCGCTCTATCTTAGTATCGCGCTCACTGGTCAGCTGTGTAATCTGACGTTGTTGTGCCAGTAATTGTGATAGCAACTGCTGCACTGTCACCTATAGGGTCCTAATCTGAGCATCCTCTCGATGCGTCGGAACTCGAACCTGAAGGGGTACCTGGGAAGACGCACTCCATGTCCTTCCCCCTATCCTCAGTGCTAAAGGAGGTAGCACATCAATCCTCCTCCTCTGAGCTGGTCGTCTCAGCTCATTAGTCTCTCCCAACATTGTTATCACCTCTACTACTCTCTCCTCATCCCTTGCTCCAATCGCCAATCCTCCTCTCCCTCTATCCATCACAGCTCGTCGAACTACTCTGTCCACCCCTTTATCACCACCATCTTTGCCCCTATCTCCTCTCCTCCTTTGGTATCCTCTCCCTCGTCGTCCTTCTCCACCTCCTCCATCATCTCCCTCATCCTCGTCTCCACCTCCCTCATCCTCATCATCATTGAAAGTGGGTTGCATCTTTGTTGGATCTGATATCCTCACCACGACATGAGCTGCAAACAATCTGGCAAACTCATCCGTCATACCAACATCTAGTATCTCAGGGGCATAGTCCCATATCTAGCCCGCTAACTGCACAAACTCCTCTACAGCCGCCACACTGTCAATAGTCGGGCTCAATTCAGTATATCCTGCCTCCAACACACATACAAATAGGTCCCTTGTGGTATCCGCAAAACTCTAGTAACCAAGAATCTCTCGATCACAAATGGGGTCCACCCTATCAAAAATCGAGTCATAAAGACGTATGGCATCTCCAGCCCATCCTCAGCCCAAATCTCACAACCTATATACGGTCGCCATACGACCGTATCAATGTCATCCAATACCCTCCTCCAATGCTCCAACTTGCCTAGCTTCCGCTGGATAACTAACCCCCTGTATCCATATGCGTATGCACACCCAACAGGCCTATCTCTATCCACCAGTGGCCTAGCTGTGGGAATGTGCT
The DNA here is from genome assembly GCF_030272615.1 of Cryptomeria japonica. Taxonomy (NCBI): domain Eukaryota; kingdom Viridiplantae; phylum Streptophyta; class Pinopsida; order Cupressales; family Cupressaceae; genus Cryptomeria; species Cryptomeria japonica. The sequence continues at coordinate 100,206,761 of NC_081414.1, forward strand.
CCCAACACCATGCCTGTAGAAGTGTCACGCCAGCTGACAAACTGTCGTAACTGAGGTAGACTGCCTCATGCAAGTCCCTATACAAATGGGCTAGCATAGCCGATCCCCATGCGAACCTTCGACCCTGTGTAACCATCTCCTCTAGTACCAGTCCCCATCCTACGGATAGTCCTTTTGACCTATGGTCGGGACAAAGAAAACCACCTATAAAGCCTGCCAGTACTGATGGAAGAGGCGCATATTCCAAATCCAGAAACTCTTGCCAAGGGATCTCATATCCACACACTATGTCATCGTGAAATAATCGACGAAGTGCCTCTGTCCCACCCTCCTCTGACTGCTCATAAGGTAGTAGTGCACCTACTACAGGTATACGCAGGATCCGATAACAATCCTCTGGGGTCACTGTCATCTCCCCTGTGGCAAAGTGGAAGGTATTCGTGTCACTGTGCCATCTCTCTGCAAGCGCTGTAAGTAAACCCCGGTTCACAGTAAATCGAGGCATATCTAGTAGGGAAAACAGGCCGCATCTATCAATAGTGTCTAGATCAGCCTATGACAACCATGGTATCAATGCCCATGGTCTCAGGAACCGCTCACGTGACTAAACCACTCCCAATTGCTCCTGTCAAACTGCACAACAAGTCCAATATCATTTTCCTCATCAAAACATAGATAACAAAATCAAAATCACATCAAAAACTTGAAAACTTTGAAAATCTAATCAAGTTCTACATCATATCCATCCATATCAACTTGTAATACAACTCAAGTTTTCAAAAATCATATCAAACTTGTAACACAACTTAAGTTTCCACATCACATCAACTTGTAACACAACTTAAGTTTCCAACCCCTATCAACTTGTAACACAACTCAAGTTCCACAATCATATCAGCTTGTAACACAACTCAAGTTCCACAATCATATCAGCTTGTGACACACTTCAAGCTTCACATATATCAACTTGAAACAATGCAAATTAAATAAAGTTCATATCAATTCCACATTAATATCTATAAATAACTTGAAAAATCACAAATCAAACCAAGTTATATTAGCACTCATATTGGACAAACTATCAAAATCATGACAACAGACACAAAAACAAACAAATTGCACTTATCCCGACAAAACTGACCTTATCCTACAAATTTTCCTCATTCACAAATTATCCTATCTCACAAAACCTACCACATGTGCTAAATAAATTTGGCTACGTGCTAAACCTATCCCATGTGCTAACCTGTTTTCTCCACGCATTATCCTATCTACCCAACGCGCTAGATTGACTCTATGTGCTACCTGTTCCTTCCAATGTGCTATCTAATCTACCCTAAGCGCTAAAACCTCTATCATGCGCTAACCTAGCCCATGCCTACGCCACCTATCTAACCCTATGCTCTAGGTCAGACCTACGTGCTACTTACCCCTACCCATGCAACCCCCTGTGCACCCAATGCGCTAGGTTTATCCGATGCGCTACCCTTTCAACGCTCTGCGCTACCCTGTGTCCCTAATGCGCTAATCTACGACTATGTGCTAACCTAGAAAATCTATGCGCTACCATAAGTTTTCGGAAGCTACCCAAAATTTAACACCCCATGAGCTACGAAAATTTTCATATGCGCTAACCGGCTACCTATATGCGCTAAAACGAAAAAACCTCATGCTAAAATCCAAAACATGACCAAAAATGACAAAATCAAAAATAAAAAAGGGGTCAAACAGGTTGACTTACCGGTGGTCCATACGTAGCAGGCCTCCAATACCTCCGAACGTGCTCAAATCGATGCATAGAATATGGAATAGGCATTTTGTCTTCTCTCCAAAAGTCTCTCTTTCCAAAGTCAAACAAACTCAAATGAGACAAAACATTGCACTTTTCTCCTTTTATAAGGTAAAATGAAATTAGGGTTAGGGGATTGAGCATGCAATTCGCTCGTGGTCTTCCTTGTATCCTCGCACACATCAATATTGGGAGATGAATCAATTTTAGCATTCAACATAGCCAAAATTTTACAATGCAAACACAATTATCAAATCAAATCAAATTTTCCAAATTTTGATTCATCTCCCGAGGGGGCATTATCAAACATCATTTATCAAATCTAGGGCATGACATGAAAATCTAAAAACAACATTGATCATAATCAAATTTTAGTGACACATCATTTTCTTTGAATTAACATGTGCTCACACGTCACTTCAAAGAGGGGCAAAATGTAGACGTATAAAAATGGCTATATTCCTAAATGAATATTTTATGTTCATTTCTCTATTTAATTAAATCTAATTAAATTAAATTATCCACATTCCTCTATTTAATTAAGTAAATTACTCTATTTATTTAATTAAATTCAATTAACCCCCTTTTAGGTCATTTAATTGAATAAATCATTTTATTTGATTAAATCTATTCTTCTAAACCTTCTAATTAAATTTACATTTAATTAAATAGGGAATCCCAACCAAATTGAATTAAATTAACTTTATTTCAATTAAATCCTATTATTTCTCCATCCACTTGCAAAATCCTACATCTCCCACTTGCCTCCTAACCCCTTCTAGATTCTTCTAATCACTTCTAATTTAGCCTAACCCATCTCCTAAATATTGTCACATCCCTAAGCAAGGGGAAGTCACTTCTCAAACCCTTAAAGTCTTTGATAACCATTAAAGGCTTCAAGTCTCCAACAACTTTCTCTTCCAAACCATTAATGGTTAACTCAACCCTCTTGCATGATTAGAGACTTTCTCTAATCTCAACCTCCATGTAACCCAAGGGTCTCATCAAGCATTTATTGCTTTGACTATAGTTAGTCTTTAATCCTTTGCACAAGGGTTTATCTTTTGGATAAAACCTTTATCCATTGGATAAAACCTTTATCCATTGGATAACCCTAAGCTAACCTTAACCTAACCTTAATCCTTACCCCCTAAGGTAACCATGAGGTCTTCTCAAGCATTTAATGCTTCCTACCTCTCTTCTCAACCCAACCTTATGTTGGCATTTGTCACCATTTCATTGGTGCAAATTGCAAACATGGATTTCCAACTTTCAAACTCAACCCTTGATCAACTCTTTCAATCCTGGCCATCCATTGCCCTATTTTTGCTATAAATAGAGCTCTCCATCCTCCATTTTTAGGGATCCAAGTCTTTAGCATCATACTTATACTAAAATCCATCCAAGCTTTAATATATCATTTGTGCTCATCATTTAGCCTCTCTTTTCAATAAGAATTAATCTAAATATGCATGTTTAGAGTATTTTCCTTATCATTTAGCTTAATCATAGACTAGTATAGCATGCTAGGATAGTCTTGCTACTAATCTTGTCATCTTATAATTTAGTTTATTTCATTTATAGGATCATGCATAGCTTACGATGCATTTCATCTTAAAATCGACCAAAGCATCCCTTGTTCTTGCATTTGTCATCCCTACACCACTTTGCTCAGTGGTCTGAGAGTAAAGACATTGGTTTGAGGGACCTTGTAAGATAGAGAACCATGGGACCAACCTTGGGAGGTTGAGTCATTCTTCATGACTCCATAACTTGCACCAAGAAGTCCTGTGGGTGTGTGAGCAAGGCTCCATAAGCTTCACTTTTCACATTTTAAGTTCTATTGGCCCGCTTTTCCCGCATACAGGTACATATCCAAAATCCTCCCCCTTTCATTCTTTTAGTATCTTAGTTTCAGATCTGCAAGTTTATGCAATTTCGAGTTCATTTATGCTTCATTCTTTATCTCCTAGCCTAGTTGATCATTCAAACCTTAGTTTTTCTCATCATTTGCAACAAGAGGAATATAAACCCTAAGAGATATTCCTTGGCTCTATATTTTTCACAAGAAGTAGCCAAATTGATCTATCTCCCTAGGCTCTTTCATATTCCCAATGTGTTGGTAAAAGTGGGATTAGGTCCTAGTCACCCGATCTCGCTTTTCCTGCCTCCACATTTTGGTGAATCCAATCTTCTTTAATTCTGATTTATGTTTTCGGATCTGAGTTTTTTTTCTATTTCAAATTCAAATTTACATTTACAAGTTTCAATTCCTTGCAAATTTCAAAATTTAGAGGTTAATTTTGCCAAAAACTCTACTTTTTCAATTCAAAATTGAACTTGTGGATAGCTTAATTTAGATCATTAATTTCAGATCTGATTTTGGAACACATTTCACTCATCCATTTTATTTTCTAAATAAACATTTAGAGTGCTTGCATTGGTTAAAATTGAACATTTCCTTCTATTTTGGGGTAAGTGCACCAATATGGTGAACAAAAAAGTGGCCACATGCCAAAAAAAAACTAAATTTTTCATAACCTGTGCAAGTTCTGAAAAATTCAAAAACGTGCTAGGCTAGCCAAAAACAATTTAAAAAACAAAAAGTTCGGGTTTTGAGGAACATTTTGTTTTTTAATAAAAAATGAAAAGTTCCTTGAGGAACATTATTTTTTTGGGTAGCCCACGGGTTTTGGCCATTTTCAATGCTAAAACTCGTGGAACAACAGCAAGAGGTAGCCAAAAATCCATAGAACCCACACGGGATTGTAATTATTTTGGATTTTTCCAGCATCAAGAGCAATTTTCAACAATGACACCTCATCGAACAGGGAAGATTTGATTGGTTTGCATTTTAATTGAAGTAGTTTTTTTAAATTGATTTAAGTTTTGTTTTTATTAATTTGATGTCAGATTCTTCAAGAAATCCCCAAAAATGAAATAGACAACAAAGACCTCCTCTTGCATAAGCAACACAAGCAAACCCTGTAAACATTGCACATGAGCAACAAGAAAACCCTCAAGACGTTGCTCCACAACAACAAATTCCTCAAAATGTTGCTCCTCAACAACCACTGCCAACCCGAAACCATCCATGTCCTCCATTAGATCGTTTAGATGCCACACAAGAGGATCTCATCAATCGCCTTACACAAAATAGTTTCCCAAATTTCTATATTGGTGAATAGGTTGAGGTCCTCTAGGCTTGAGCACCACTCAACCCTTGCTAGAACACTAGAAACAATGACCAATAGTGTAAATGAGGTATCTAGGGAGGTTACAAAATGGGGTTCATGGAGGGATAGATGTTGAACATTTTATGCAGATGGGTTGTCATATGATCAAGTGAAAAAAAGGGCATAGTTAAAGTTGACATATGTGCTCTTTTCACCGATCTTGTTACGAGTAACAACCTAGAACTAAATATGACTTGGTTTTCAATACATTGGTGTGTTCATGCTAGGCTAAAAAAATCTTTTTGGGATAGGTGGTATATGGTCTTTGACCAATCACCTTGCAATAATTGGGAGGTCCCTCTATATTTTTTGAGAAATTTGTATTGAAATCCTCGACGAGAAGCCGAATTACTTTGACATCCAACAATTTTAGAGTAGAGAGAGAGGCTCTGCAAAGGATAGACCTGGGGCCCATAAGGTGGTACAACCACAACATATGACGCATACAGCTCCTAAACCCATGGTTCATGTCATTGTCCCTATATCCTTTAAGGAGTCTATGGAATTATAGACTCTTCAGGTGGCTACATCATTGACTGATGTCATTATTCAACATGGAACACAGTTGGTCGGAGTAGAGGATGTACCAGCACCTGCGACACTTCCTTCATCAACGACACCTCCTTCATCAGCATCACCTCATGCATCATTTGGCACAAGCCAACCCATTTAGCATGTGCCCCACCTACCAAGGTGTATGTTCTGGTGTACACACTGACGCAGATGAGGATGGTTTGACATCTCATTCGTGTACATGTTGCAGGAGTAGATGTCATGCTTCCACTACAGAGGATATGGTCCTCACCAATGACCTGATCAGTATGTTGTATCCTCTCTATCAAACACAGGTACGTTTAATTCTGTTAATGACATGTTATCATTTAAGTGACTAAATCTTATAAAAAAAATGATTTTTTATTTTTAGAACAATTTAAAGTGACATATAAATAAAATGCATTGCAGGGTGCAGCTGTGGTGGGAGTACACCACATACTTTTCAGTCGACTCCACGGTCACGAGTAGTTTTGCCACTAGAGGTAAATATTTGTAAATTTGTTAAAACTATAATAATACATTGGTTTCAAAATATCTTTTGTTAATTATATGTACCATTAATTGGTGTTTTATAGGGCTTATCAGGGGCTGAGATGTCCCAATTTGATGATATCATGATTTCATCCATTGACTTTGGCCAAGATATCTATGCAGTACGATTTAGATTTATATATTTTTTACTTAAGTGATATATTAAATACATGCTCTTTTCCCTTGTGTTAATTTTTTTTTGCTAGTTTATCCCACCTGCCTCGAGGACATCTCGTGTGAGAAATCCATCCTCTAACACTCTGAGGTAGAAAAAGATATCCTCTCGGACACCCAAACAACATAAGGTAATTCAGTACAATTTAAATTTATTTGTTGAAATGTATTATGATTAAACATGTATATGTAGATATTGATAAATGCACTTAATTTATTTGTTCTATATAATGAAACATATGGGGTTTACGGAATTAATGAATGTACCTGATGTCGATGAGGTTCAACAGAGGGAAGTGGTAATATCTTCATATTCACTTTGGATTGCATTCTTGCTTGTTCGAAATCACTAAATCCTTTTATGTCTATATCATATGCTATCATTTTTCATACAGGAAATGGTAATAGCTGCATGACATTTGACTAGGCCTCCTAAGGTTACAGGAGAACTATATGAGGCTTCGGTGTGTATTTGTTCTACATATGTTAAAAAAAAGTGTTCTATCTATTTTGTCAACAACTTTGGGTTATTAACTTGTATAATTGTCTTTGACCTATTACAACCCCCTTTCAAACTTCTTACTGATGTTCTACCATTCCATTTCATCAGAAGTCCTACACATATAATATGGGATCCAACATGACCAAGGGAAAAGGTATGCCTATCTTAGATCAACTCCTTTTCTATAAGTGCACAAAGGATTTGAAACCCTCTAGTTAACTCCTTTTGGATCACTTACCATGGATATAGGAAATGAGCGTAACCGATTCATATGTGACCTTGCCTCTTATGACCACAACACATCCATCTGAGGCTCTGATATGCTTTAGTTTTTTAGTCTATTCATTTTTAGTTATTATGTGTTATTTGACATATATGTTATTAACTTGTATTAATGTTGTTCTACTAGTTACAACCCCCTTCAAGACATCCCATGGATCCTCAGCCTCACCCAATTGCAGAAGACAAAGATGAGGCAATCAACATTTCAACTTCAAACAATTTAAAGTTCAGTATTTAGTTATTTTGATGTTATATTGAGAAAATATATCTAATTCAACATTTGAATTGTCTTTGTGCAACCACCTGCAGAGCCACGTACTGCTTCGAAGAGGCTTGATTTTGATGATCCACCACAGTCATAGATACCGATAGAGACATATAGTTATAGTTGTGGCCATTGAAGGACCAATTTTTTATATATTCAACATTTTTAATATGTATATATCGACTTTGACAGACATGGCACATGCCACGTTTTTGTAACTCTTATTGATTTAGCATATATGCCATTTTTTTATATGTACACAATTATTGTCCATTTTGATATATATGAAACTTGATATTTGATCCAATTTGTTCATTGATATATATGAAACTTGATATTCTTGAAACTTAGTTATTTGCTATTGAAATGTGATCAAACTTGTTCATTGTGTATATGTCTTGAAATGTGATCCAATTTGTTCATTACTTGTAACTCATATGGCGTATACTTTTAAACTACCTATTGCTCATATTGTGTATACCCACGTACCCAAGTACCGACACTGGTAATGTTGATATTGTGTATTTTGATTGAGTGAATTTGCTTTGATTCCTTTGTGCATGAAGAGATTGGAGTGAATTTAGTATTTCATAAATTCATTCTTATGGAGCAAAGTTCATCATTTCAAGAATCAATTAAGACAAGATTTGAGCGTACAAAGTAGATTTGAAATTTATCTAAGGATGAGTTGTCTTAGGTAAGGTTTTCATTTAAATTTTATTCAATAACAAGTCGACCTTAGGGTAAGAGACACCTATTCATCCAAATCGCCTATAAAAGAAGAGTTGAAGCAATCATTTTAGCATCAAATCAAACCGATTATCTCTTCTTTCATCAAAAACCATCAAAAACTGTTAGTGAGAGGTGGCAAAATAGTCCATATTTAATTCTACTCATAATGGGAATGAACCATCAGTGTGAGTGCATCCGAGTGGCCAAGTTTACACAAGGTGTGCCCTTGTTTCACTCCCCAAGACGTCTGATCATTCTGAGCCACCTTGTAGCGATGCTTTCCCTTGAGCGCTTATAGTGGAAAAAATGGTCAAACTTTGACGTCACATAACTTGGAGACCGTGACACTTATGGATGATCTGTTTAAACCTATGGCATGGTTTTGTTGCTTTCTAAAAAATACTCTCTCGGTTTTGGACAACTCGATTTCATTTTCTCATGGCGAGATTTTTTTTGTCGCATCAAAAACCATCAATGAGAGGTGGCAAAATAGTGCATCTTTCGTTCTGCTCATCGTGGGAACAAATCATTAATGTGAGCACGTCCAGGTGGCTGGGTTTACATTAGGTGTTCCCTTCTCTCACTCCCTTAGATGTTCGATCATTTCAAACCACCTCATAGTGACGCTTTCCCTTGAGTGCTCAAAGTGGAAAAAATGGTCGAACTTTGATGTTGTGTAACTCGGAGACCATGGCACTTATGGACAAGTCCTTTAAACCTATGAGGTTGTTTTTTCACTGCCTAAAAAATCCTGTCTTGGTTTTAGACAACTTGATTCCGTTTTCTTGTGGTGAGATTTTTTCTGTCACATCAAAAATCGTCAACGAGAGGAGGCAAAATAGTGCATCTTTTGTTTGGCTCATCCTAGGAACAAACTGTTAGCGCGAGCACATTCAGGTGGCTGGTTTTATGCTAGGTGTTCCCTAGTATCGCTCCCCAAGACGTCTGATCATTCTGAGCCACCTTGTAGCAACGTTTTCCCTTGAGCGCTCAAAGTGGAAAAAATGGTCAAACTTTGACATCGCGTAACTCGAAGACCATAGCTTTTATGGGTGATCTGTTTGAACCTATTGGGTTGTGTTGTCGCTTCCTAAAAAAGCCTCTCTCAGTTTCAGACAACTTGATTCCATTTTCTTGTGGTGAGATTTTTTTTGTCGAATAAAAAATCGTCAATGAGAGGTGGCAAAATAGTGCATCTTTCGTTCTACTCATCAAGGGAACAAACCATCAGTGTGAGTGCATCCAGGGGGTCAGGTTTACATTAGTTGTTCCCTTGTCTCGCTCCCTTAGATGTCTGATCATTTTGAGCCACCTCGTAGCAACACTTTCCCTTGAGCGCTCAAAGTGGAAAAAATGGTCAAACTTTGATGTCGCGTAACTCAGAGACCATGGCACTTATGGAAGAGTCATTCAAACCTACGAGGCCATGTTGTTGCTTCCTAAAAAATCCTCTCTTGGTTTTGAATAACTCGATTCCATTTTCTTATGGTGATATTTTTTGTCGCATAAAAAACCGTTAGTGAGAGGTGGCAAAATATTGCATCTTTCGTTCTGCTCATTGTGGGAATGAACTGTCAGCGCGAGCACATTTGGGTGGTCGGGTTTACACTAGGTGTGCCCTTGTACCTCTCCCGAAGACGTTTGATCTTTCTGAGCCACCTCGTAGTGACGCTTTCCCTTGAGCACTCAAAGTGGAAAAAATGGTAAACTTTGACGTCGCGTAACTCAAAGATTGTGGCACTTATGGATGATCCATTTGAACCGTTGGGGCCATGTTGTTTCTTCCTAAAAAATCCTCTCTCGGTTTTGCACAACTCAATTTTGTTTTCTTGTGGTGATATTTTTTTTGTCGCATAAAAAACCGTCAGTGAGAGGTGGCAAAATAGTGCATCTTTCATTCTACTTGTTGTGGGAATGAACCATCAGTGTGAGCACGTTCGAGTGGTCGGTTTTACATTAGGTGTGCCCTTGTCTCACTCCCTTAGACATCTGATCATTCTGAGCCACCTCATAGAGATGCTTTCACTTGAGCACTCAAAGTGGAAAAAATGATCAAACTTTGATGTTGGCACTTATGGATGATTCGTTCAAACCTACGAGGTCATGTTATCGCTTCCTAAAAAAGCCTCTCTTGGTTTTGGACAACTCGATTCCGTTTTCTTGTGGTGAGATTTTTTCTGTCGCATCAAAAACTGTCAATGAGAGGTGGCAAAATAATGCATCTTTCATTCTGCTCGACGTGGGAACGAACCGTCAATGCGAGCTCTTCTGGGTGGTCAGACTTACGCTAGGTGTGCCCTTGTATTTCTCCACAAGATTTCTGATCATTCTGAGCCACCTTGTAGCGATGCTTTCCCTTGAGCGTTCAAAGTAGAAAATACGATCAAACTTTGACATCGCGTAACTTGGAGACCGTGGCACTTATTGATGCATCATTCAAACCGATAGGGTTGTGTTGTTACTGCCTAAAAAATCCTCTCTCAGTTTCGGACAACTCGATTCATTTTTCTTGTGGTGAGATTTTTTTGTCGTATAAAAAACCGTCAAAAACCATCAGTGAAAGGTGGCAAAATAGTGCATCTTTCATTCTTCTCATCATGGGAGTGAACTGTCTATGCGAGCATGTCCGAATGGTTGGTTTTCTCACCAATCAAACTCTAATCATCCAATACTAGTTTTCTCACCCTTTCACACCTTGTCTCAATGCACTCTCAAGGCATCAGCCAACCACTCAAATGGGGTTTTCAACTTCAATGACTTAACCAAACATAGCTCAGGGGTTTAACACACCTATGAAACCTTGACACAAGGTTTCACATGCCCAAGTTGACTGGTTCACTTCCCAATACACAAAATTGCACTTAGGAGGCTTGTTCCTACTAGCCCTTCAAATCGGGTAATTCAACAATAACTCAAAACTTTCCCAAAACACTTGGAAATTTTTTTGCATATTCCGATACCCATTTGCAATTTATTTAACATATGTTAGAATCAGACACAATTATTTATAATCAAATAGTACAAATTTATAATCAAATGGTACAAATTTATTACAAATGGTACAAATTTGGGCTCTCAAAATTTGCAAATCAACTCCATGGGCACTTTTATATATAAAATTTGGCATCTAATATAAACGATCAAGCTCATTACTATTTATATTTACAAAATTTTGAATCTAAATATGCAAATTACAACTCGTTATTTTTTTATACAAAATTTAGCATTTAGATATGCACATTACAACTCATTGTTGTTTTTTTATACAAAATTTAGCATCTAGATATGCACATTACAACTCATTGATGTTTTTGTATACAAAATTTGGCATCTGCATATGCACATTATAGCTCATATGCATATTACAGGTCATATTCATGTAGAGCACATCCAAAAAAGTGAATTTACAATGTTTCGCAAAAGATATATACAAAATTATCAAAATTATTCTACCATATTGTAGAATTATTCTTCTAGATGGCCCAAAATCAATCAAGTGAACCTTCTAGATCAGCTCTAACCATTAGTGTCTCAAGTATTTCCTCGTGGTCAGATTCATGAACTTTCCACAAATCCTTGTTAAGAGGTCTACCATGATATTTAATCAAATGAATATTTGTTGCAACAAGAAGGTTTGAGTAATGAAGAATGTGTCTATGTGTCTCAAAATCCTCAAACAACCAGGCATTAGAATTTTTGATAGGGTGCCTGCATTTTATAGAAGGATAAGTTAATGCCAAAATCAATACAATGATTAATAAATAAATGAGTTTAAGAGGTCTCAGTACAACTCGACACAATAACGATACCTTCTAAGCCATGTCCCTATCACAACAATGGATCCTATTGGGTACTCAATACCCTCTCCATCAACCACTGTAGAAGTCAAAATTATTTTTGGCCTCAATACAATGACACAAAAAGTAACATGTTCCTTCTTCGTTGTTCTCATCCGCAATTACTGCATATACATGACCTGCATTTAATAGAAGGATATAAGATAATACCAAAATCAACATAAGTTAATACTAATAAATTGAACTTAAAATTGATTTTACCCAAGTAGCAAATTGCAACCCTTTACTTGGTTCAACTATGTCTGATACATGATCAAAATTCGACTGATTCTTCAATCTGGTTCATTTGTAGTGCTCTAGGAAGTTGATATGTATCTAGGGTTTTCAAAGGTCTACAAGACCATTGGTCAACCCACTCTTTTGATTCACATTCATCCCACACAAAATTCATACACGAAGAGAAAAAGCATGCAATCTGTCTAGTATAAATAACTAGTGATGTTGCATTTGAACTTCTAAATGAATGCATGTCACTTGATCATGTAAGTGTATAACAATCTAGATAGTTTTCAATGTTAGATTCACGTATTAACCAAAAATATCTAGAAACCATAGACTTACCTGCATTACCTGGTCCCATCGTAGATTTACACCATTGCACAATTGTTTTTGCATCTATTAACATTGCACCACCTTCATACTTCAATTCCTCTCTAGCAAGAGCTCTTTTCACACATGCTCCCGCACCATCATGCTCTCCCTTTCCATGCCTTGCCTCAATGAAATTCCAAAAATATTGCACACCACTTGTCACATGCATCCTAGTCAACTAGTAGAACATCCTTGCATTCTTGAATTGTGCGGTGCAATTGTTTGACCATATTAAGTGTTGGTTGTATCTTATATCTCTTTCCCTTAAACTATCATAGAAGACTGTAAAGCATCCTTGCACAAACTTTGAGGAATGAGTACAATCATTGCTGATATAGAAGTGATATTCTCTTATAACCTTTCTATCCTCCTTGGTGCTATCATGTGCATGCATGAATGCTATGTGTACAAAAATTGTAACTTGTGTAGAGTGGTAATACATAGATTACACTTCATTTTGCAGTTTTAGTTTATAATTCTCAGAAAAATCAACAACAGAGAAAATAGTGTCAAGGGGAAAAGTGTCTTTACACAAATTGAATTGCTCATCTAACCACCTAGCTCTATGTATGTGACCTATGTACTCATACACTAGTTTCTCTTGAAACATCTTCATAAAATCAGCTACGCATATATCCCTTTTCACTAACTCACACCTCTTTAATTCTTTTCCATCTTTAACATCATATGTGACTGACTTGTCTTTCCAATAGAAACTAGTTCCTTACCAATTTCATGTGTGCTATCCAGATGTAGGCATCTATGCAACAATTGCAAAATGCCACATGTAGGACAAAAACCTCTCAAACACATCATCTTATAGTAAATGCACCCATCATCTCCTCTACATAGTATACTTGAAATAAATTCTCTCAGTGACTTAGGAGGTGCTTGTAGACCACATTCCTACAAAACATCGTTAGTGTGCAAAGTACAACATATATAGCGATAAGTATCAGAATGCATGGAAAATTCAACATGGACCCTACAACATGTACTATGTGCATGATTAATTTCAACATAAAATGGTTTTGTCATCTCAAAAAATCTTTGACTAATTTCAATCTGAGGAAAGATTTGAAGAAACCTTTCATAAAATTGTGTTTGAGTTATATCTAAATAGTGTTTTGGATGTGGCTCATGATTACTAATTCCAATTTGCCTTCTAACAACATCACTTTGGTTGGGTGAAACCCTTGTGTTGTCATGCCAATATTTCTCAATTAACGTTCTTAGTGTGTCAACAACAACCTTGTCCTTGTGTGGGACTCTACCCGAGAATTCCCAAAGAGAATTATTGTTAGGATCCTCGATTTTCTCTCACCTCTCTAAGGCATAGTGTAATGTGGTTCTACTTATCCTTAATGACTTGCTTGTTTTGCTTATTAAATGAGATTTCTTCATTTCCTTTCTCATTATGGTTGATGTGAGGACACGACGAATAACATTAATATCTTTAGTGTGTGATTTCAAACCAATGGCTTGGTATGCATCAAAAAGATTTCTCACAATGGTTCTTTCACTATTATTTTCGGATGTTCTTAACCCCAAAATTTTCACTGTCTCTCTAAATTTCAGATTTTTAATCATTTCAACAACTAATTGGCATCTTCCACTTTGATTTAAAGATTTTAAAATAGTTATTCCAAATTCTTATAACCGTTCTTCTACAAGTTCTTTCGGAAATTTTATCATGCACTGGCCTCACAATATTTTCATCAATATCTATTAGGAACTTTGGTTTTCTATTAATTATTCTTGGAGGTGTTAAGATTGGTGCATGCTCTTCATTTTCATTAGGTGCATTATGTGCATTGATCACATCAAATTCAAATGGTATATCTTCTTCAATTCCATTAACATGTGCATTCACCGAATCATTTTCAAATGGTGTATGCTCATTGCATTCATTAGGTGCATTCATCATATGCATTTGAATTGGTGTATGTTGATCATTTTGATTTGGTGCATTCATCATATCAATTTCAATTGTTGAATGTTCATCACTTTCATTTGGTACATTACATGACATACCTTCACGTAATATCCTAAAATAATAAATGATCATCATTTTGCTATATTCTAAAGTAACAATGATAAAATAACTTCAAAAAGAATCCAATATACGAGACAAATCAATCATTTCAAAGAAAAAGTGACAAAAAAATATGAAAACCTGATTGTTACTGTCCCATAAAATCATGTGCAAAAGCATTGGGGCCTTCAAACAACTTGTAATGCTAGTTTTTAGGTCGTTGGGACTAAAATATATTAACATTTTCCCATAACCTATACGATTTATGGAAACCTTTAATGTGAACATTCACAATTTCTCATAACCCGTACGGGTTATGTAGAACTAGAAGTTTTGGCCTTAGTTCTACATAACCTGTACGGGTTATGTAGAACTAGAAGTTTTGGTCATAGTTCTACATAACCCGTATGGGTTACGTAGAACTAGGAACCAAATAGGAAGTGGAGAGAGAGAGAGAGAGAGAGAGAGAGAGAGAGAGAGAGAGAGAGAGAGAGAGAGAGAGAGAGAGAGAGAGAGAGAGAGAGAGAGAGGGGGGGTAAGAGAGAGAAAAGGGGATAGGAAGAGGGATATAATAGGATAATGAGAGTGAGAGAGAGGGGGGGGTAAGAGAGAGAATAGGAGATAGGAAGAGAGGAATAGAATAGGATAAGGAGAGGGGGATGGAGAGAGAGTTAGAGATAGAGAGAGAAGGGGAGGGAGATTGGGAAATGAATAGGGGGAGAGGGAGAGAGAGGGAGATTGGAAAAATGAGAGAGAGAGAGAGAGAGAGAGAGAGAGAGAGAGAGAGAGAGAGAGAGAGAGAGAGAATAGGAGATAGGAAGAGAGGGAGAGAATAGGATAAGGAGAGGGGGAGGGAGAGAGGGGGAGAGGGAGAGGATATTGGGAGAGAGAGAGGGAGGGAGGAGATGGGGAGAATATGATAAAGAGAGAGAGAGAGATGAGGTAGAGAGAGAATGAAAAGGAGAAAAGGGTGAGAGAATCGACAGAGAGAGAAGTGTGAGGGGGAGAGAGATGAGATAGAACTTGAGGAGGATAAGTAGAGCTCAGAATAGATAGACGCAATGATGGGGGAAGGAAGATGAGAGAGAGAGGAAAAGAAGAGAAACATGCATGTATACAAACATATATATATATATATATATATATATATATACACACACACACACATATTATATATGTATGTTTATACCATTGGCATTTGCATAAACATTGCATTAATGATATGT
Organism: Cryptomeria japonica; assembly: GCF_030272615.1. NCBI lineage: Eukaryota > Viridiplantae > Streptophyta > Pinopsida > Cupressales > Cupressaceae > Cryptomeria > Cryptomeria japonica. Next base: position 100,222,536 of record NC_081414.1, read on the forward strand.
TATGTTGTCATTGATGTCAATTGAATCGGTAAAGATATTGTTGATATTGTTGTTGTTATTGATATTGTCTTGTAACTGAAAGGAAGAGCTTTGAGGAAGATGTTGTAAACTAGTATGTAAGTTTGTGAGTTGAACCGGTAAACCGATGTATAAGGTTAAACCCTTTCTATGCAATGTAACCAGTAAACCCTACCAGTTGTTTTTGCTAAACCTTAACTGATCAAGTTTGTTGGTTTAAGATCTAATGATGAGTGGTAATGATAGTGACATGTGTGATCATTGTATAAGGATTAGTTCAGATTATTTTGGCACGTTTATTTGTTTGTTTGATTGTATAGGGAATGAGCAAAGTGGATTGCATCTAATGCATAGCACGTGATGAGTTAAAAATTTTGATGAAGCATTGATCATGGAGCGGTTGGAATTTTCTTGAAGAATGTGTATAGATTGCTATGTAAATCCAATAATCACACTTGAACCTATTTGTTTGTAATCTCTATGAGAGAATTCGGTTTTTGTTGTGTTACCGACCTAATTGATTTGTATTTAAGGTCATTGAAGTTGTTTGTAAAGTTGTTGGCAAAGTGTTGGTAGAAATCAGTTGAGTGTGTGGTTACCTAATAGGAGAATGGATCTGCAGTTTGAGTAAAGGTAGATTGAAGCTTAAAAGGATCTAATCAAGCAAATGTAGTGCTATTCAGACAGATCAAGAAAACCTATTATTTTCTAACAATTACGACAAAACTAAAATCCCCTAACTGGGTAAGCTCTAACAAGCTTGGTTACTTCTTAAATCCTCTAACAAAGTGATCCATTAGCTTGGATTCTCGAATGCTCTACCGAGGTTACTCCTAACAAGGTATTTTCTTTTCATCAAGGCATTTTGTAAATCCCTTAACCAGGTGATTCCTAACAGGATCAGTTCTTAACAGGACTTGTTGTAAAAGCTTTAACAGGCTTGGCTCCTAATAGGGCGAACTTCAAAAGAGTTCAGATCGCTATCTTGTGAGTCTCATCTCACCATGGTTTTTACCTATTTGGATTTTCCACGTATAAACATTTGTGTCGAGTGGTGAATGTTTTTGTGGTTATGATTTTATTTGTTGATTTGATTAACTTATGATAAGGCATGATAACTGGAAGCATAGAGAGATGGAATATGTTTATATATGATTAAGCATTTTTTATGTTTACAAGATTGAAGTTGTTTACTATTAAGTTGTTATAACAATTAACCGGTTGATGTTGAGTATTGATCTTGATAGTAAAAGTTTACTTTGTGAGTTTGAATTTAAGATTGGGAAGTTTGTATTAGTTTATTGATTCACCCCCCCCTCCTCTCAGTAATCTACCAGATATTTATTCTTTCATCATACCATCATATACATATGTGTAGTAAATGCTAAGTTTACAAGCATACATTATTATGTCTTCATAACCCGTACGGGTTTTGTGAAACACAAAATAATGGTTTTAGTTCTACATAACTCGTACGGGTTTTGTGAAATAGAAAATAATGGTTTTAGTTCTACATAACCCGTACGGGTTATGTAGAACTGCGAATAGTACTTTTTCTTTTTCAAAACCTGTGCGGGTTTTGGCTTGGTAAGAGGGCTGGAAAATGACCCTAAGGCTTGCAAGCCCATTTTCTCCCCATTGTTGTCTATTTACACATTTTTTTATCGTCCAACATAATTTCTTGACTTCGTTGTCATCAGGTTTACAAATGATCAAGTGGGTATCTCTAAAATCACCACCATAATCTCACACATCTTCTCAGTTTTTTGACCATATAAATTTTTCTATTTTTGGACAACATTAGCATAGTAAACTTTAATTTTCTTTATCAGTGCCTTGACAATCCTCACATACATATGTCTACCATTTTTTAATGACTTTTGATATACTTGACCAATTTAAAAATAAATGACATATTATTGTTATACACTAGATTCTATACACTTAAAAAAAAAGTTTGCATTTTTTATTATTTTCATGCAAGTTATACCCAGCGCACGAACATATGCCAAATTTTCAAGATGCGGTCACTTCAAAAAATCATAAAAAAAATACTCAATGGAAAATTATAAAAAAATACACAACTTCAAGATCTCACTCTTACCTATCATCCTACCAAAGGGTTTTGCAAAATACTAAATCTAACTATATATTATGTGCAGCACGCGAAAAAAGCTATGTCATGTTTTTCTAAAAAAATCAGGAATAGCTTTTCATGCATGAAAGGTTTGACCCTCTTAATCTTATCCAATTTAAAAAAAAATTAGTAGTTTAGAAACTAGATTCAAAGTAATACAATTCTTATTCTTTTCTCAAGTCCTAGTTTTGAGTGCATGACTTTCAAATATCTCTTTCAAGTTCAAGTTTACTTATTTTCACAAAAAAAAGAAAAGTGGCCACTTATACCCCCCTTTTTGGTTCACCATCTTGGTTCATTTACCCTTTGCATATGTTATCATTTGAAAAAGGAAATTTTTTTTCATGATGAATTCATTTCATAAATGTGATAATGGGTTAGCTTCCCTTGCTTCAATTTTTCCTTCTCTTAAAGAACCTTTTGTTATCTATGACAACATTTTAGTGCCTAAAATATTTTCTACCAACCCCTTCAAAACTCTCCCATGCTCCAAGGATGAAGATTTGAAGAGTGATCTTTACAATTCTCCTTAAATGTGACTTTCTCATCTATCTATCTTAGAGGAAGAGGACAATATCATAAACACCTTTCTTAGTGTTACTTTACCTTCTTTACATAATGCCTCTCTAAGTGAAAAGGTATTGATGGACATTGACTTATCTTCTCCTAAATTTTGTCTTACCAATGGGGGCATATTAGTACAACAAGAGCTTATGATCATTTTTTTCAAAGATCTCCTTCCTAAGCATGAATATTTGGAGAAAGATGTTCATCTCCTTCCTAAAGAATACTCCCCTCACGAGGTTCATTTTGTGCAAGAAGATGGTATTGTCCCTACTTTTCCTAGTGATGGCATTTCCTCTTTTGATTCTAACAAAATTCCCACTAGAGATGATGCATTAATGCGAAATACTTTCCCTTCTCCTAAAGTTTGTCTTACCCCTAAAGATGCCTTAGTGAAAGAGGATGAAATCATAATAAATTTCCTTAATGCTCTCTCCCCTAAAGATCCTATTGAAGACATTTTGAGGAAAGAGAATGATTTAAACACATGTAGTGATGCTTTACTTCCTAAGGATGAAGAATTAATGAACAATATTATTCTTTCTCCCAAAATTGGCAATAACAATAAGGACATCTTTGTGCAAGATATTTCTAATACTTTTTTCAATGACCTCACTATTTGGGATGAACGATTAGAAGAAGGTGTTGATTATTCTCTACCCCATGAGAGAATCCTAGTCAAAGAGGATGAAATCATGATTGATAACTCCCTTGATAGTATCTCACCCTCCATGAATCTCAATCATTCTTCATATAAAAATAAATCATCCTCCTCTCCTCAACTTGGTTCTACTCATAAGGATACCCTAGTTCATGGTAAGATTGTTGACATCTCTTTAGAAGATCTCCGTCTCAAAGGTAAGACTTTAGAAAGTAATGTTGATCCCTCTCCTAGAGATTCTATTCCCCATGTAGATCCTTTGATGCTAGAGAATGATATGACCTTTCCTAGTAATACTCTTTCTTCTAAAACATCAATGCCTACCCCTAGTCTCCCTCCTAAAATTGATCTTATCCATGATAACATTTTAGTGCAAGAAGAGACTATCAACAATTCTTCCAACAATCTTGTTCATTCTTCTTCTAAATACACCTTTGATATTCCTAAACCATCTTCAATCAATTTGATACATGTGAATGAAACACCTAATAAACCCCTCTTCATAGTTCATAGTTTTCTCACACTTCACCTAGTTGGTGTTGCTCAATTCCACCAACCTCACTAGGTCTAGCTATGCTCCAAGACCTCCAAGTCCTTCCCAATCTCTGCTAGGACTTGATCTTTTCCAATCTCTAGGTGTTTGCAACAAGTTTTTGACTAATAACCCTACCATTTCAATGTGCTTCCCATATGCTCAATCCTGCAATATTGACATCAACTTATCAATTTCTCACTTTTCACCCCCATGATGTTGTGAGTCATTCCAGAGGTGTGGAGGTGGCATTTACCATGGAATTTATCCAATTTGGTCCATTTGGGGTTTTCCAATCTCTATCATCCTTACCGATTTCATGAATTTGCCTAGAAATAGAGCTACATGGATGAGCCCCAATTAGGTCTCCTAAATCCAGTTTTCAAGGGTTTTGAGGAAATCGGTCCAAAAGACCCTACAACAAGGTTTACTTTTCTTCAATCAATCACCCATCCCTAAGAGATTTTTTTGGCTTTAGTCTTCCATCTTGCCGTATAGTGCCCTAACCCAAAAATGAGGGTTTGCTAGGGTTTCTAGGCCTTTAACCGGAAGTGACTGTTCAACTTTATAAAATGGGAATATAAATGAATTTTCAAGGTTTATCCTTGTAGTTGCAACTCTCTATGGACCTCTTGAATCATCCCAAATGATTTGGTTAATGTTTTGTATTCACCCCTGCAGTATGCATTCAATTTACACCTTGTTTTCCCTAGCCGGGTTGCTCCTGGACTCGCCTAGAACAAGGTGGTAACCATATGAACTCCACTTCCAGAACTCCTCCTTACATATTTACATTGTACATATGGTTTCCTTCCATTTCCCAATAGGTCGTGATGGTAGCACAAAGGGATTTTATGGGGCAACCATTTTACAAGAATTTACTATTTACAAGCCAAAATTGGCTGTTTGGAAACAAAACAATGAAATTACTAACACACCCTATCTACAAAGGATGAAATGAACCAACTAGTACTGGAAAACACCAAAGAACTATAATCCAAAACTGGATCAATGGAATCAATCCATTTGTGTTCACATTATATGCAAGTTATGACAAAAATAGTGATAACAGTCCGAAAATGAGTAGTTTTAGATTTTCATTCATACAAAATCAAACTTCCAACCTTGGTAACCATGCAAGAGGAGGTTTATATAGTCTTCCCCATGTATGGAGGCATCCTAGGTCAATATGCTAACCCTAACTCCATTGCTAAGCTCTTTAGGACCAAAGTTGTCATGACAACTTTTACAACTTTCCCCATTTTGTCTTTTCAACCTAAGCAACCTATTACAAGTCATTACTCATGACTTTAAAAAAATTCCTAAGACTACTCTAAACCTCTCTAATTCTCTTACCAAGTTATGCCTCTTTTGACCATCAAGAAGGTCATCTACCTACTCAAACTACCACCTACTCACAAAGTGCAAACCTAGAAAGGAAACCAACTCAACTAGGCCTACACTTGACTCAAAACAAACTTTACACACACACCTTGGACCCTCCTAGAGTCCTTATTAGAAACCTGACTTGGCTAAGGTCAGTACAAGCCAAAATTGTAGAAGGACTATGAGCCTAAGTCCTAGGTGCTCCTGCACCATTATCCCAGACAAAAGAAAATTAAGTCACCTCTTTGGGGATCAGATTCTGATCAATGCCTAACTTCTTGAAATCTGTCTCAAGCACCCATGTAGCCTCAGGATCATCCATACCCTGCCACTTGATTAGGTGCTCCCAATAAATTTGGTGTCTTGTCTTCTTAGCAATCCTTGAACTCAACACCTTTTGAGCCTTTGGACTTGGTTTTGTTGGTACTTGAAGGTTGTTTACATCATCTGATACCTCTGAGTGACTACAATCTGAATCTTGAATTGGCCCTTTGTAAGCAATTAAGTCTGCTATGTTGAAAACTAGTGACAGACCTATTTCACTAGGTAGGTCCACCTTGTATGCATTTTCTCCATACTTGGCTAGGATGGCACATGGACCCAACCTTCTCATCCGCAACTTGTTAGGTACTCCTTGTTGTAGCCTTGCTTTGTTAATGTGCACCATGACAAGATCACCTACTTGGAATTGTAGGTTCTTCCTTCTCTCATCAACCTTTTGCTTGATCTTATTTGTGTTCTCCATCAATGCTTGCTTGACTGATTCATGTACCTCTTTTATTGACTCAGCAAAATCTTCAACACATCCACTCCTTTTTGTTGCATTTCCTAAATCCCTTAACTCCAATATACCCCTTTGGTGAAGACCATAGACCACTTCAAAAGGACTCTTGCCGGTGGTTCTATTTATTGTGTCATTGTAAGCATATTCAGCTTGTGATAACACTTGATCCCATGTTTGACCATACTCCTTGGTAAGGCACCTCAATAAGTTTCCTAAGCTCCTATTAACCACTTTGGTCTACCCATCTGTTTGTGGATGGTAGGCTGATCCAAAAGATAGATTGGTGCTAAGCTTTTGCCAAAGTGTCTTCTAAAAATGACTCATGAACTTCGAGTCTCTATCTGAAACAATGATCATGGGTAAACCATGTATCCTTATCACTTCCTTGAAGAACAAATGAGGTAGTCTTGCAAGGTACAAAGTGGGCCATCTTACTAAACCCGTCCACTATGACATAAATGTTGTCAAATCCCTACTTTGTCCATGGTAAACCTACTACAAAATCCATACTAATGCACTCCCAAGGTCTATTTGGTATGGGAAGAGGTTGGTATAAACCGACATTTGAAGAAGTGCCCTTGGCCTTTTGACAAACAATACAAGTTTCCACATACTTCCTAACATCTCAATTCATCCTAGGCCAATAGTAATACCTTTGAACCGACTCTTGAGTCTTGTTGACTCCAAAATGACCACTAAGACTGCCATTATGCTTCTCTTGTATGAGATTTTCTCTCATTGACCCTCTAGGCACACAAAGTTGTCCTCCTTTAAACAATAACCCATATTGTAAGGTGAAATCAGAATACTCACTATGAAAATGGTTTTGATACTCTTTGCATACCTTGTAGGCATTTGAGAAGTCTTCATCATCTGGGCATAGGTCTCTAAAATTGTCAACACCTATGCTTCTTAACTAAATTTCTTGGACTATCAAGAGTCTCCTGCTCAATGCATCAACAACCCTGTTTAATTGACCTTTTTTATGCTTGATTGTGAATGTGTAGGCTTGCATATACTCTACCCACTTCATGTGTTTGTGACTGAGTTTTTCTTGTGAGTTTAGAAAGCTTAAAGCTTGGTTGTCTGTGTAGACTACAAATTCCTTAGGAAGTAGATAGTGTCTCCACTTCCTCAAAGCCTACACTAAAGCATATAACTCTAGGTCATATGAGGAGTATTTCCTCTTTGCATCACTTAGCTTCTCACTATGGAAAGCTACTAGTCTTTCTTCTTGACTTAGGACAACACCTACTGCAACATTGCTTGCATCACATTCCACTGTGAAGAGTTTCTCAAAACTAGGCAACACCAACACCGGTTGAGTAGCTATCTTTTCTTTCAAGGTTTCAAAACCTATATTTTCTTGTTCATTACACTAAAAATTTGCCTTCATTCTACCTCTAATAGTGTCCAACATTGGTGCACATATAGCACTAAATTGCCTAATGAACTTCCGATAATACTGAGCTAGTCCATGGAAGTTTCTCACCTCTGTTGCTGACTTAGGAGTGGGCCAATTTACTATGGCTTCAACCTTGATAGGATCCATCTCGAGATTCCCATGTGACAATACAAACCCAAGGTAAACCAACTTCTGCTTAACAAATTCATACTTGTCCAAATTCATGGTTATCTTCTCTTCATACAATCTTTGTAGCACAATTTGCAAATGATTAACATGATCTGCCCTATCCTTACTGAAAATGAGAATATCATCTAAATATACCACCACAAATTTACCTATGAAGTCTTTCATCACCTCATTCATGAGCCTCATGAAGGTGCCTGAAGCATTAGATAAATCAAATGGCATTACAAGCCATTCATAAAGACCCTCCTGTTGTCTTGAATGTTGTTTTCCATTCATCACCCACCTTAATCCTAATTTGGTGGTATCCACTTTTAAGGTCAATCTTGGTAAAGTATTTGGCTTCCCCTAAACAATCCATTAGGTCTTCTATTCTAGGAATTGGAAACCTATATCTAATGGTGATCCTATTTTTAGCCCTAGAGTCAGTGCACAATCTCCAAGTACCACTTTTCTTTGGGGCTAAAACGGTAGGTACAACACAAGGGATAATGCTTTTCCTAATTAGGCCTTGGTCTAAAAGCTCTTGGATTTGCTTGGCAATCTCAACATTTTGTTGTGGAGTCATCTTGTAAGATGCCTTGTTAGGTAAGGATGCTTCAGGTATAAAGTCTATTTGATGGCTTATGGCTCTTTTAGGTGGTAAGGTGGTTGGTCGGCCATCACTCACTATTCCTTTGAACTGCTTCAATAGGTCTTGAACCTCTATTGGCAAATCTGGTTGCTCTTTCTTGTCTTCCTCTTTAGGTTTCATTACTAATGCAAACCCTATTACTTCACCTTCCTCAAGTGTCTTCAAGAACTATTTTTCACTCACTAAGAGGACATTAGGACCTTTTGCTTTCTTTTCACCTTCCTCAAGGATAGATTGAATCTTGAATGTGACTCCATCTTCCTTGAATGAATATGCATTCTTGGCTCCATCATGAATAGCTTGTCTATCAAATTGCCTTGGTCTTCCCAATAGAAGATGACATGCATCCATGGGTAGGACATCACATAACACTTTGTCCTTATACCTCCCAATGGTGAAATCCACCCATGCTTGCTCATTGACTAGGACATGCTGGCCTTTGTTCAACCAAGTGACCCTATATGGGTTGTTGTGAGGTATCCTTTGTAATTTAAGCTTACTCACTGCCTCTTCTGACACAATGTTGTCTGTTGACTCTAAAACAATGATCACCTTGCAAACTTTGTCCATAATCTTGCATTTGATCCTAAATAATGGTCTCCTTTGGCTAGGCTCTTCTCTAAAAGGTTCTTTTATCAAAGTTCTTCTTATCATCAAATTGTCACCTACCTCTGATTCTAAGGCAACCTCTGAAGTCTTGCTTCTTGAAGTCTCTTCTTGAAGATAGTTCACTCTCCTTTCACTATTTTGTGATGATGATCCCTTCTTTGGACACCTATATGCTGGATGACCAAGCTGATTTCAATGGTAACACTTCATTGAGGCAAAATATGAGGAACCTCTACCTTTTCCACTAGACCTTCCTTTGAAACCACTGTTTGACCCCCTTCCTCTATTGAGTCCTCTTTTACCACTGCCACTTTCTTGCTACTAAGTGAATTTACACTCACCTTGTGTTCTTTGCTCCGAGTTTCTTCCTCCAAAGCCTCCCCTATGGCCTCTATTTTCTTTTCCTCTACCTCTGCCCCTATAATTACTACTTGAATCGTGTTTTCTTTTCAACTTTTCTTCCACTTTAAGGGCAAGTTGATAGCTTTGATGAACTATCTTTGGGCTCATTAGAATGATTTCCTCTTGGATGTTCCATCTTAGTCCATTTAGGTACCTAACTACCTTAAGGCTTTCTTCTTCCACCGCTTGAGATCCTAGACTAAGTTTGTGAAACTCCTCCATATAGCCACTTACATCAAGGTCTTTTTATCTTAGGTTTTGTCTTTTCCTATGAATCTGCACTTCATAGTCATCAGGGAGATAGGCTTCTTTGATTTTGACTAACATCCCTTTCCAAGAAGAGATGGGAGTTTTACCTACTTTCTTCCTCTCATCCTGCACAAATTTCCACCATGTGAGAGCATCTCCCCTCATCCTAGACTTGGCCACTTTGACTCTTTGAGCTTTAGTTATGCCTTCACATTCAAAATGGTTCACCATAGCCTCTATCCATTCTAGAACCACTTCTACTTCCATCTTACCAGTGAACAACGACACTCCTAGTGATTTACCACTTAAGGATTTCAATGCCTTTAGGAAATGTTCTTGTTCTAAAACAAGATCAGGTTCAGGCACTTTGTCTACTTTGGACACCTCTTTACCCTTCCCTTCTGCTCCTTCAACCTTTACCAACACTTCATCTGCCTTGGTTTCAATTTCACCAAGCTTACCTTCTAATTCAATCAACTTTTCCTTTAGGAGTCTATTGTCTTCCTCCTGATCATCCACTTTCTTTTCCAACTCTGCATTGGTCACCATGGTGTTGTCTCCTACAAATTCCACTGAGGACATCTACTCTCCTAGCCTAAATATTATAGGCTCTGATACCAATTTGATAGGGTTTAACTAGTTTTCTCACACTTCACCTAGTTGGTGTTGCTCAATTCCACCAACCTCACCAGGTCTAGCTATGGTCCAAGACCTCCAAGTCCTTCCCAATCTCTACTAGGACTTTCTCTTTTCCAATCTATAGGTGTTTGAAACAAGTGTTTGACTAAGAACCCTACCATTTCAATGTGTTTCCCATATGCTCAATCCTGCAATATTGACATCAACTTATCAATTTCTCACTTTTCACCCCCATGTTGTTGTGAGTCATTGCAGAGGTGTGGAGGTGGAATTTACCATGAAATGTATCCAATTTGGTCCATTTGGGGTTTTTCAATCTCTATCTTCCTTACCAATTTCATGAATTTGCCTAGAAATAGGGCTACAAGGATGAGCCCCAATTAGGCTTCCTAAATTTGGTTTTCAAGGGTTTTGAGGAAATTGGTCCAAAAGACCCTGCAACAAGGTTTACTTTTATTCAATCACTCACCCATCCCTAAGATATTTTGTTGGCTTTAGTCTTCCATCTTTTTGTACAGTGCCCTAGCCCAAAAATGAGGGTTTGCTAGGGTTTCTAGGCCTTTAACCGGAAGTGACTGTTCAACTTTATGAAATGGGCATCTAAATGAATTGTCAAGGTTTCTCCTTGCAGTTTTAAATCTGTATGGACCTCTTTAATCATCCCAAATGATTTGGTTAAGGTTTTGTATTCACCCCTCCAATATGTATTCAATTTACACCTTGTTTTCCCTAGCCGGGTTGCTCTTGGACACGCCTAGAACAAGGTGGTAACCATGATGAAATTCACTTCTAGAACTCCTCCCTGCATATGTACACAGTACATAGGGTTTCCTTCCATGTTCCAATAGGCCATGATGGTAGTACGGAGGGATTTTATGGGGCAACCATTTTACAAGAATTTACTATTTACAAGCCAAAACTGGCTGTTTGGAAACAATACAATGAAAGTACTAACACACCCTATCTACAAAGCATAAAATGAACCAACTAGTACTGGAACACACCAAAGAAATACAATCCAAAACTGGATCAATGGATTCAATCCATTTGTGTTCACATTTTATGCAAATTAAGACAAAAATAGTGATAACAGTCTAAAAATGAGTAGTTTCAGATTTTCATTCATACAAAATCAAACTTCCAACCTTGGTAACCATGCAAGAGGAGGTTTAAATAGTTTTCCCTGTGTGTGGAGGCATCCTAGGGAAAACTGGATCAATGGATTCAATCCATTTGTGTTCACATTTTATGCAAATTAAGACAAAAATAGTGATAACAGTCTGAAAATGAGTAGTTTCAGATTTTCATTCATACAAAATCAAACTTCCAACCTTGGTAACCATGCAAGAGGAGGTATAAATAGTTTTCCCCACGTGTGGAGGCATCCTACGTCAATATGCTAACCCTAACTCCACCACTAAGCTCTTTAGGACCAAAGTTGTCATGACAACTTTTACAACTTTCCCCATTTTGTCTTTTCAACCTAAGAAACCTATTACAAGTCATTACTTGTGACTTTTTAAACATTCCTAAGACTACTCTAAACCTCTCTAATGCTCTTACCAATTTATGCCTCTTTTGACCATCAAGAAGGCCATCTACCTACTCAAACTACCACCTACTCACAAAGTGCAAACCTAGAAAGGACACCAACTCAACTAGGCCTACACTTGACTCAAAACAAACTTTACACACACACCTTGGACCCTCCTGGAGTCCTTATTAGAAACCTAACTTGGATAAGGTCAGTACAAGCCAAAATTGTAGAAGGACTATGAGCCTAAGTCTTAGGTGCTCCTGCACCAGCAACCCATTGTCTAAACAACTAAGTAAGCACTTTGTGGCTACTTCTAATTCAAATAATTATTCAAATCCTTCCTCTAATTCATATAGCACTGAGAACTATGAGGCATCACCATCTCTTTCTGATTTGGCATCTCTTTATGGTCCTGATTTTCACATTTTAGCTAAGAGTGGCTATGATGGCAATGGTTGTGGTGCAAATGAACAATGAATTAAAGTTCCTTTAGAACATAATACACACGAATCTTCATTTGGACTTGGATATAATCTTTATAAGCCCACCAAAGAATCTAAAAGATCATCTCTCAATGTGAATGCTATATTTAGTAGTGATGATGACCTCACCTCAATTAAATCATCTTTTACTTCTTTCAACACTCATCCACCTCATAACGAAATCTTGGTAATGAACAAATCTCTTTATGAATCTCCTCAAGCTATTTCTAATCCCACTTATCAAGCTTTACTACTCATTCTAAAATCCCTTTTTCTAGGAATAAGGCTCTAATGAATCACACTTATCCCTCTCCTAAGATTTCTTGTGTGCAAGAAAAGCATGACTTATTTGCCTATTCTTCTCCTATAAAATTCTCTCTTTCTAAAGACTTTTTAACATTCATAATCTTATACATGTTTTTAATGTCACTTATAGTAGAGAATTTAACATGTCGTATTCAAATACCTCATTCAACCTATCATGTCTTTAAATAACATCAATGGCTATTATGTTGCTCATCATTATGTGACATTGGTAGCTCACTTCTTGGGGGCTCATTGTCATTCATGATGGTACAGTTTACATGCAATCATACTTTTGGAAGCAACATAATAGCCTATTTATATCTCATCTCTTCTCCCTATATATGGGGGGGTGGGGGCAAGAGTGATTTCAAACATCTCTCCTTCTTGAGATTAAAATTTCCCCTTTGTAAAGTAGCATCTTCTATAAGGATTTCTTATTGATTGTAGAGGTGTATTCATATTTGAATTTCTTCTCTCATATTGGAACAAGCATCCCTAATTGGGATCTTAAGTACATATCCTTAATTGGGACCTCCTCCTTCATGATTAGAAGTCTTTGATCATTCATCAATTTCTTTCCTTCATTGAGTAGTATCTTTTATAATGAACCCTTCTATTTTGTTCATGTGCATATCCCTTATGAGGATCTCTTGCCTTCTTTTAGAAGAGTGTTGTTATAAATAATCTCTCTTTGATGTCATCTCAATTATTTACTCTTTTCAGAAACTCTTGCAATCACTTGTTCTAGAAGATGTTATATTTGTATAAGACAACTCCTCTTGAAGGTAGATGTCTTTGAACAAAGATCTCTTCTCCTCCAAGGATCTCCTTTACACTTATATAACAAGATATCTATTTTCAACTATCTCATCCTTTCTTCAAGAGTATTCCCTCTCTTGCTTGGATTTATTATATTGTTCCATGATGGATATCTTCTTGGTGTTGAAGGTAGGTACCCTTGTTCTACTTTCATTAATATATCAACATTAAACTATGTTGACATCTTAAGGGGGGGGCACCCACACTGCTCCTTTTGTACTATATTTCTCTTTTTCATTGTATCTATTGAACAATGGGTCATTCTCAGAATTAGAGCACAGATTCTTAGAGCGAGGTGACGTCACTTATGTAGGGTGATTATTCTCGGAAACAAAGCACAAAATCTTAGAGCGAGATGTCACACCTTTCTTATACATCTTATACAGGTTGTTGCGTACTCGGGCATAGACTCCTATGAGGTGCTTCAAACCTCACTTGCACACACATGCACAAGGTTAAGTGGAACTAATAGTGTTCTCACTCTCCTCCCTTACATGGATCACCCAGACAAACTCTGGGGGATAGTTTTCCATGTCCTTCTCTCCATGGATCACCTAGTTTTAGGGGTGAGATGTTCATGGTTCCTTTTTCCCTTCTCATGGATCACCAAAGTGTGTATTCATGCTTTCTATCTCTTATTCCTTCTCTTTGCATTTATTTCCATTTAAATCTTTCATCTTGTGTTAAAGAGATCTCAAATCAGCACACTCTTTGTTGTGTTGGAATTGAGGTTTAGTCCTCTTTCTTACAAAATGATTCTCCATTATTTTTGATCTTGTATCAAATCTTCTTGTGATCATTTATAATCAATCTTCTTTCATAATTTTATGTGGTAAAAATGATACCCTGTTTCAATTCACTAAATTAGCAAGCCAAAACAAGGGGGGGAGGAAGGTGGGGGGGCATATAGCTACCCTCGAATTTTCATCACCATCCTTAGTAAGCATTTAGGTGATTTTGTGATTTTATCTAACATGTATTTTTGTAGGATGCGGATCCTAACTATGTACTACAGATGTCGGTGGGGGCTTCATCCGACAACTTGTGGATATATCTTTTTTCATGAATGTTTACTTTTCTTTACTTTAGCTTGCATATGCACGTAGTGTCATATGACCACTAAAGTGGGGGCTAAATATAGTGTCGTAAATTGTACACCCTTGCTAGGGTGGTACAATTTCACACTTAGGTTAGCACCCGCCTTAGTGTGTCTTCCATCTTGCATTTCTAATTTCCCTTTAAGCATTTAATTAATTAATTAAATTAAATCTAAAGTCATGTTTAATCACTTTACATGTTATAAAGTTGGGCCCATTACCCTAAGGGTGCCCCTTTTCATTTTATTCCTTCAATAAATGATTTAATCATAAACCCTAATTATGTCCTATTTAGACCTTTAAGGCCTGATTTCACATATCAAAACACCTTGAAATCAATTGTAACTTTGGGATTCGCTCTAATATCATCATATCTAATGACCCTGAAAATTTTGGTCAAAAGTTGGTCGGACCGTGGTGGGAGTGAACATGGTCCTTGACTTTTTTCCTGAAATTTTGGAAGCATAATTCTATGATATTGTAATGCTTAACCCCAAAAGATTGGTGGGAAATTCAATTCTTAGGTCAGCCTAAAGATGGAACTAAGTCAAAATTAAGATGTAGAGTTTCATATATAAGAGCTTTCTTTCTTCATTCGAAGGAATCTAAGATCTATCGAATCTAAGGGTGTTTTCAGCAAATAAAGCATAAGGATCCTTCTATGTAGTGAAAGAGAAGCCTATTTGGAGTTTTCAACAACATTCATCAAGCATTCATTATCAATTAGGAGTCTTGAAGACATTGAAGATTAATAGGAGATCTAGTGGCAATATCTCTCCCTTGGGGATTGGTACGATTTCATGTCTTTGTATGAACTTCTTTACATCAATTATTTACATTCATTCTTTAGATCATTTAGCACACTTGGTTTGAAACATTGTCATTTATACTCACATTTACATTTAGGGTTTACTCTCATGCGTAGGGTAGCTCTAGTTTCTTTCATTTTAGGATCTTGCATACACACAAGGTTCTAGCACACACATTTTCAGTACATTATCGGCTATTTGTGAAAGTGGAAATCACCAACACGAGGGTTTGACTAAGGAAAAACCCTATATAGCCACCCAAACCTTCCCTTTTCAATTGCAGGTGCAGAAACAAGCATCTAGAAGCAGTTTCAAATCATAAAAAGGCATTGGAACCACCTAAAAGTCTCAAATTTGCTAAAAAATGTTAAGGATAGGGGTGTGGCACCCTAGTCCCCTTCAAAATTAGTAATTTTCAACAAGTTTTAGCTTCAGGACGTCCAGATTCCATCTCTCCAGTTACAGCTCTTTGTCAGATTCTCAGGGACAGTGGCTTGGCACCTTGGTCTTGGTCAGTTTGGCTCAATTTGCATCATCAGGGACACATCAAAAATCCTCCCCCTTTCATTCTTTCAGTATCTCAGTTTCAAATTTGCAAGTTTGTGTAATTTCGAGTTCATTTATGTTTCATTCTTTATCTCCTAGCCTAGTTGATCATTCAAACCCTAGTTTTTCTCATCATTTGCAACAAGAGGAATAGAAACCCTAAGAGATAGTCCCTGGCTCTATCTTTTTCACAAGAAGTAGCCAAAGTGATATATCTCCCTAGGCTCTTTCGTATTCCCAATGTGTTGGCAAAAGTGGGATTAGGTCCTAGTCACCCGATCTCGCTTTTCTCACCTCCATAGAAGGTAGGAAAGAAAAAAAGTAATTTTGCAACAACTTACTAGTTCCTTTAATTTACAAGGCTCTAAAGGTGTGCAAAATATCTTGTCCTAAGAAATGGGTTAACAATACTTTTATGCCTAACCCATGGCATTATAATATTGCAAGGCTGAAAAAAGAACTGTAAAAGAGAATGCATTAGATAAGGGAAGAAAAGTAAACTATGAGAATTTGATAAAATCTAAAAAATAAAATTATGTCATCTCAAAAATCAAAGAGTTAATATCTTTGGGTTAGCACAATCCCAAAGGATTTTGGAGAGAGCTTCGACAAAGGAAAAAACAAATAGAAAACAATATCACAAATGCTCAATGTTTAGACTATGTGAAGCTCCTTTATGAGTGGATACAAGATAGAGGTATTCGTCCCTTAATTAACACTTCAACCAAACTCTTCTTGGTGGAAGATGTCAAACAAGGTATAAAGAACTTAGAAAGTAATAAATCACATGACATTGATGGGCTTCGGATTGAATTCTTAAAGTGAGAATGAAGCTTCTTGTCATCATCTGCTCGATCACCTGCCCCCAACCAATGGCCAGTCCATGTGATCGTCTATCCGGGCATAGTAATCCGTCAACAATACCTGATAGCACTACTGGTAATGGCTCATACAACACGGCTATGTCCTCCCAGGCTATCGATCCATTATCAATATAGACATCCTCCTCAAAAAATCTGCACTACTAGGGTCCCCCATGCTCGGTCATAACTCACCAACTCTCCTCGGATAAGAATGTGCATGATGCGTCATACATCCTCTAGAGTCATTGTCATCTCTCCATGCGCTAAGTGAAATGTACATGTCTCACTATGCCACCGCTCTGCCAATGCTGTAATCAAACCGTGATTCATCCGAATCATGGGCATAAACATCACATCGTACAAGCCTGTCACTGTAATGCAATCCACCTTGGCCTCTGTCAACTGATCGTGCAACACCTGTGTGGCGGGATGCCTCTCGTGCAACTATAAGACATGAAGATCCTCCTACACATGTGCATCAACCATCATCATCAGTTGTTTTGTTTCAAACTTTCTTAAGTTTAAACCTAGACTATCAACAGATACTTTGATCAAGTATTTTCGGGTCTCAACAGGTAAGCATCATGGCACACCTAGACTTCAACATACATTTATCCTACTGACCTAAGTCTTATCAGGGCTGCTATGGTTCAAAACAACTCTCACCTGATCTCTCCATCTATCCACCATTGGCATCGGGAGATTTTTTTCAAACAAACTGGGTCATCTATTTTCCTACATAAAAGCCCTCAATCAACAAGGCAATAGCACTAAAACTAACACTAGTGCTACTTTGACTATACCATAGTGCTACCTACAACAATAGTGCTCAATCAACTCGACACTAGTGCTCAAACAACAATAGCGCCATATTAACTACACAATAGCACTACCTCACCACAACAACACTCAATCAACCACCCCATAGCGCTAACAAAACCAATGGGCTAAAACAACTATGCAATAGCGCTAACCAAAACAAAAGCGCTAAAACCACTACTCAATAGTGCCATAGCGGCACAATAGTGCTGATTAATTTAACAACAACGCCAAAACACAGTTTTAGCACTATTGTCTTGACTCAACTTGGACCTAGCTTAAAACATATAGAAAATGCACAAAAATCAAAATTTCAAATTCACATACCACTGGTCCGTAATCGTCTGGCCGTTGGAATCGACGGACTCGCTCTAATCGGTGCTCTGCTATGGGAACCGACATTCTGATTGCTACTTGCTCCTCCAAAAGGTCACTATCAGAGCTAAAATTTCATTATGATCACGAATACAAATGAGCTTGTTTTCACCCCTTTCTCCCCATATAAACCCTTCACCATAAACCTAATTTTCCCTTGCTCACCGTCGTGGTCCCCATGAACTTCTCGAGCCTCCCATTTCTTCATTTTATCTCTGATTTCTTCTATTTTTCACCAACGTTGCTAAAATATGTTGTTCTACCACCCTGCCAATTTTCATTCTTTTTCAAGAGATCGCCCGATTTTTCAAAATTTTCCAGCCCATCTCTCGAGGGGGCATAGCACCCATTAAATTAATATTTTATGGGGCATTTTTTCACACCTATTTTTCTTTCTTTGAAATGACATGATGAATCGCACCGTCTCAAAGAGGGGAAAATGTAGTCACATAAATCTGTCCATTTTAATTAAATGAATATTTGCTATTTATTTGATTAAAAATCCACTAGCCATCAGTTAATTAAATTTATTTAATTAATTCATCTTCAAAACATTCTCCTATTAATTAAATAAATTATTCAATTTATTTTAATTAATTCATTAAACCAAATTCACAATCAATTAAATGAATAAATCCTATTTATTTCATTTAATCCCCTTTCCTCTTTTAAATAAATTAAATAAAACATTTATTTAAATCATTAATCCCCCCCACTTGCATTTTCCTACAAATGCAAGTTGCAACCACAAGTTGAAATAAATTAATTTTATTTTAATTAAAATCCTATTTTCCCTCACCCACCAAATCCACTTGCACTCCTAAACCCCCTTCTAGATTCTTCTAAACCCTTCTTAATTAACCTGATCCATCCCCTAATTATTGTCACATTCCTAAGCAACTTGGAGTCACTTCTCAAAGACTTCAAAGTCTTTGAAAAACATTTAATGCTTTGTGTGTTCAACAATTTAACCTCTAAAAGTCTTCCAAAACACTTATGGCTCTTACATGACCATTTATGGTTAACCCCTAACTTAACCCTCATGTGACTCATGTGTCTCCTCAAGCATTTATTGCTTTGACCATGGTTATCCTTTTTATCTTTGCACAAGAGTTTATCCATTGGATAAAAGCTTTATTCTTTAAATAAAGAATTTATTCACTCAACCCAACCTTGACCTTAACTTCCAAGTTAACTCTCAGGTCATGTCAAGCATTTAATGCTTATTCCCTCTCCTCTCAACCTATTTCATATTGACACTTGTCATCCTGGGATTGGGTTGAAAGTCCTCACATGGATTGAATATTATTCAATCCCGACCCTTATTGAGATTACTCAATCTCAACCATCCATTGCTCCATTTTTCCTATGAATAAAGCCCATTTCTTCATAATCCAGATCCTGAAAAGTTGTATGCATTTAATCTATAGTGAATTTTAGAGAGCATTTAGCATAAATCACATATATTGTCATTTTGGACTAAAATAAATCTTAGTTCATTTCATAATATGTCTGATTAATTTGTTTTACACTTGCATATCATAGTTAAAACATTTCAATCTTGAACCTCCATAAGCATCCATAATGCAAAAAACTGCTGAGAGCTACACTAATTTGGAACTTGGAGAGGAGAGGAACAAAAGAGAAGGAGCTAAGAGCATGGTAGAAGGCATTTGGAGATGCCTTGTTGTATTTGCTTTCATAGTTAAATATCTTATTATGTTTTTAGTGTCTCTTTTGATATGTCTACTTAGAATAGTTTTTGGTTGATTAACACTAACAGTTTCTTGTGTTTTTGTGTGTTATACGACCACAGGCTTTAATCTAACATTTGCCCATTTTGCAGAGCATCAGAAACCACTCAACCTATCGAGACCAGAAGGGTGTCAATAAAGCGTCCAAACAGCTAGTGTTGACGTCAATGATAAAACATCAATGCAACACATAATCAATTCCACCAAATGGCCAATGATCTCCCCCTTTGGCATTGATGGCAACACTAGAAGTAAAAAACATCTAATTATCAAGAAATGTCAAACAAGTCTCCCCCTGTGGAAGACAACCAACAATCACCTGCATATAGCTCTGAATATAAATATCTCTCCCCCTTTGAACAATATCTCTTTCTGAATTTATTTTTCTTATCAATATCACTCCCCCTTTCTTTTTCTTTTTCACTTTCTTTATCTTTTTCACATCACTATCTCTCCCCCTTTGACATCAATGTTAGAAATCTGACATAAATATCAAAGCCTCTGAATCTCAAAGTTTACTACTCCCCCTGAGCAATAGCATCCCACATCAGTGTCATAATGAATAATATCTTTGATAATGCATGTCAGACTGATGCCAAAATGCATCAATCAAGTCTCTATCGGAGGGGCAAAAACTCCCAATTTGTCTCTCAGGTTCTCAAATGCTTCCTTGGATAAAGGTTTAATGAAAATATCTGCAATTTGTTCTTTAGTGTTCACATAAACCAGTCTAACTTCATTTGCTTCCAGCTTCTCCTTCAAAAAGTTATGCTTGATAGATATGTGCTTTGTCTTAGAATGACATATCAGATTCTTTGATATATCAATAGCAGCAGAGTTATCACAGTGAATAACTATCGGTGCATCACAATCCACTTTTATATCCTTCAACATTTGCTTCATCCATAAAACTTGTGTACAATTGGTAGCAACAACAACATGCTCAACTTCAGCAGTAGATACAAAAGTACATGACTGTTTCTTGCTGATCCATGAAACCAACTTCTTTCCAAGAAAGAAAGCTCCACCGGAAGTACTTTTCCGGTCATCAACACCTCCAGCCCAATCAACATTTGTATATGCACATATAGTGAAGTTATCATCCTTAGGGTACCATAAGACATATTCTAATGTACCTTGCAAGTATCTAGAAATCCTTTTTACTGGCATCTCATGATTTTCTCTAGGATCACTCTGAAATCTCAAAACAATAAAAATAACATTCATAATATTAGGCCTAGTTTGAGTCAAATAAAGTAGACCTCCAGTCATAGATTTGTATCTTGTAGGATTTACCTGTCTAGAAACATCTTTTCTTGTCTATTTCTCACTTGTAACCATAGGAGTACTTATCGGATTAGAATCTCCCATACCAAAAATCTTCAATAATTCCTTAGCATATTTAGTTTGACGGATAAAAATGTCTTTGTTAGTTTAAGTAATCTGCAAACCTAAGAAAAATTTCATCTCACCAATCATAGACATCTCAAATTCTTTCTCCATGTTTTTAGAAAATTTCATGCATAACTTATCTTCACCTCTAAAAATAATGTCATCAACAAATACTTCAATAATCAGTATATCATCATCAGTGATTTTATAATATAAATTACTGTCGGCACTGCCCTTACTAAAACCAAGCTTCAAAAAATATTTGTCCAACCTTGCATACCAAGCTCTAGGTGCTTGTTTCAATCCATATAAAGCTTTCCTTAACCTGCAGACCATATCAATATCATTTGATAGTGAAAAACCACCAGGGTGCTCAATATAAACTTCCTCATCAAGATCCCTATTAAAAAATGCACATTTAACATCCATCTGATAAACCTTGTAGTTTTTATAAGCAACATAGGCAAGAAATAATCTTACAACTTCAATCCTAGCTACCAGTGCAAAAGTCTCTCCATAATCAACTCCTTCCTTCTAAGAATATCCTTTACAAACCAATCTCGCCTTATTCCTTATAACTTTACCGTCCTCATTCAATTCATTCCTAAAAACCCATTTAGTTCCAATAACATTTTTATTTTTAGGTCGGGGAACCAAAGTCCATGTGTTATTTTTCTCAATTTGATCTAATTCTTCTTCCATGACTTTTAACCAAAACTCATCTTTACATGCCTCAATTATTGATACTGGTTCAACTTGTGGAATTAAACATACCTCATTACTTGGTAGTCTTCTTCTTGTCATCACTCTATTGTTCTTATCCCCAATGATTTGATCTTCAGAATGATTCAATCTCACATACCTAGGAGTCTTCTGATTCTCTGTTCCTCTTCCCTATTCTTCAGTTATTGTAGAATTATCTGATGTTGCCGGAGTAACCGGTTCAACTCTCTATTCCGGTAAAGGTGCTACTGGTTTAGATATAATCATTTCCACTGCCGGTTCCTTCTCATAAACTTTGATTTGACTTTTGTTTAGCTCATCTACTTTGACATTAGCACTCTCCACAATTCTCTCCAATCTCTTGTTATGCCATCTATATGCTTTGCTTTCATTAGAATAACCAAAAAATATGCCTTCATCACATCTAGGATCAAATTTCCCAATAGTATCATCTCTCCTGATATAACATTTACTACCAAAAATTCTGAAATGCTTAACTGTAGGTGTATTGCCAAACCATAATTCATAAGGTGTCTTACTAGTTTCTCCTTTGATATGTACTCTGTTGAATGTATAAACCGTTGTGCTCATTGTTTCTCTCCAATAGATATGAGGTAGATTAGCTTTCATCATCCTTGTTCTAGCAACATCCGAGATAGTTCTGTTTTTCCTTTGCACAACTCCATTCTGCTTAGGTGTCCGGGGAGTAGAAAGTTGTCTTCTTATACCATGCTTGTCACAAAAGTTATTAAACTCACCGGATGTGAATTCCCCACCATGACCTGATCTGAAACATTTAATCTTCAATCCTGTACTAACTTCACCAATCTCAAAAATCAATCTCTAAAAGTAAACTTAGAACTATCACTGTAATACCACTGTCACGATAAAAACTCATAAGATAAACCGGTTGACTATTACAACAAATTAATAGTAAACAACTTCAAACCCATAAACATCCAAATAATTTTTCATATGTCAACAGACTTTCATTTCTCAATACTTTCGGCTATCATGGCTTATCAAAGTAGTTTAGTAGTTAAGTAAATCAACCACAAAAACATTCACCACTTGACACAAATATTTTTGACGTGGAAACCCAAATAGGTAAAAATCATGGTGAGATGAGACTCACAAGATAGCTATCTGAACTCTTCTGAAGTTTGTCTTGTTAGGAGCCTATCCTGTTAAAGCTTTACAAAATTCTTGTTAAGAACTGATCCTGTTAGGAATCACCCGGTTAAGGGATTGTTTATAATGCCTTGTTAAAAGTGATACCCTGTAAGGAGTAACCTTGGTAGAGTATTTGAAAATCCAAGCTAATGGATCACCTTGTTAGAGGATTTGAATAGTACCAAGCTTGTTAGAGCTTACCCGGTTAAGGGATTTCAATTTTGCTGTAATTGTTAGAAAACAACAAGAGTTTGTTGATCTGTTTGAATAGCACTACACTTGCTTGATCAAATCCATTTCATGCTCCTATCTGCCTTTACTCAAACTGCAGATACATCATCTGGTTCGAAAACCACACACTCAACTGATCTATGCTAACTCTTTGCCAACTCATTAAACTAAACAACTTCGTCAACCTTATAAAAAAATCAATTAGATCAGTAACACAACAAAAACCTAATTCTCATAGAGATTACAAACAAATCGGTTCAAGTATGACCATTGGATTACATAGCAATCTCTGCACATCAATCAAGAAAACCTTGATCGCTCCCTGATCACCGCTTCATCGAACTTAGTAACTCATCACACGCTTTGCATTATATGCAATACCTTTTCTCATTCCCTAGATAAAAAAACATTTCAACAACTCGCCAAAATCTCTTCAAATTGTCTTCATACAATAATCATACGTATCATAATAATTACCGCTCGTCATCAGAACATAAACCAATATAACCAATTCACCAAACTTAATCGATTAGGGTTTATCAAAAACAACATGTAGGGTTTACCGGTTATATCAATAGATAGGGTTTATTCTGGTTACCGATTCACTCCACAAATTCTTCCTACACTGGTTATAGTTTCCTTCACTTGTTCATCCAACAATATCAACAATATCATTACCGGTTAATTGACATCAATGACAACATAACATATCATTAATGCAATCTTCATGCAAATGCAAACATCAGTTTCCACCTTGGCCTTAAAGATTTAAAACTTTTAAAATGCTTCATATTTTTCTCTCAAAAAAGTAACCCACATCATTCTAGAATAATCATAAATGATTAACATGAAATATCTATCGCCATGAAAACTTTTAACTCTAGCAGGGCCACACAAATCAGTATGAATAAGATCAAGAACATCATTTGATTTATCTTGTATATTCCTAAAGGAGGTTCTGACCTGTTTACCCATTTGACATTCTTTACATACTAGATTATAGGGCTTCAGAATCTTGGGTATATCTCTAACAACCTTAGTTGAACTAATCTTCACAATGCAATCAAAATTCACATGACACAACCTTTTATGCCATTGCCAACTCTCATCAATCTGTGTAATCAAACATGTATTCTCACCGGAGTTCAAATGAAATATATTACCTTTTGTATGTGTACCGGTTGCAATCTCCAAGCCAGATCTGTTAATGATTTTGCATTTTCCATCCTTGAACTATAATTCAAATCCCTTATCTACCAATTATCCTACACTCAAAAGATTATGCTTCAAACCTTCAACATAATAAACATTGTCAGTATTGTTCTTACCATCCAATGATATAGTTCCTTTTCCTTTAATCATACATGCCTTGTCATCTCCAAATATAACTAGTCCACCATCAAATTCTTGCAAAGACAAAAACTTCCCTTTATCTCCAGTCATATGATGTGAACAACCACTGTCAATTACCCATTCATCCTTGTCTTCAATTTTAGCAGCAACTGCCTTCTCCTCAGGTATATTCTCTTCCAATGCCGGATCATCTTCCTTGATAGCCAAGAATACCCATTCTTTCCCATTGTCGAATCCACTAGCAGAGTCTTCTGTCGATTCATCATCTGAATCAGTAATGCCTTCCTCATCCGCTATGTAGCATGATTTGTCTCTGTTTTTATTGAATCTATACTTGTTCTGATATCTAGGGTTAGGCTTAAATGATCTCTTAACTCTTTCTTCAAATCTTGAATTCCTTTCAGGACATCTAGATGCAAAATGACCAATCTTATTGCATGCAAAACATTTTAAAGGTGCTTTTCCTTCATACTTACTTCCCACCGATCCTTTCAGTACTCTTCTAGCAAATAGTGCTTCAAGTTGCTCAAACTCATCATCTTCTCTCTTCATATCTTCTAATTATTTTACACATAAAGCTTTCCAGTCTTGCTTACCGATTGCAGATGTAGATGTATGAAAATTAGGTTCAGTCTTCACAGCTCTAGAAGGTCCAAATTCCTCAAGCTCAAAAGCAGATAGTTTCCCAACCAAGGTATCTTTGTTGACAGATGTATTAGCCATTGTTCTCAACTTATTAATATCAATAGCCTTCATTTTGTAAGTTGGTGGTAGGGCTCTCAGGACTTTAGAAACAATTCTATCTTCGCTTAGAGTTCCACCACAACATTGAATTCCCATAACAATCTCATTTACCCTTTCCATGAATGTAGTAATCCTTTCATCTTCTTCCATCTTTAGGTTTTCATATCTCACCCGGTAACCATAAAGTTTAGCAATCTTCACTATAGGGTCACCTTCATTAAGAGTCTCCAACTTATTCCATATAGCCTTTCTAGATGATTTGTCCATTAATCCCATTATTTGTTGATCAGAAAGTGCACACAGGAGGTCTTCTCTTGCTCTACAATCATTCTCAAGATCCTTGTCCAGGTTTGTCGGAGGAGGATTGCAAAATCCTGGATCAAAGGGTGTGCCACCATTCTGTGTGATCTCCCAAATATCCTTGCCAAGACATCTCAGATGAGTCTCCATCTGAATCTTCCATACTGTGTAATTTGTTCCATCAAGCCTCAGAATATCCCTTAAAAAATAGCTCTAGAAGAACTGGATGAACTTGAACTGTTAGTCGCCATAGGATCTTCCTCAAGCAGTTAAGCTTTCTGCAGAGAGGACCAAAGCTCTGATACCAATTGTTAGACAGTTCAGATAACCATAAGACAACTGAGAGGGGGAAGGGTGAATTAGTTGTCACAGATTATAGGAACATTCAACAATTAAAACTTTAATACCGGAACCCAAAACAATAATACTGGAATAATAGTTAAACCAATTAAATATAAACAATAATCATAGAATAAAATCCATCCACACAACACCAATATTTGTACGTGGAAAACCCGGTAAAGGGAAAAACCACAGTGGGAAGTATACCCATAGTCAAATAATACTTATACACTAAGTATGTGAATTACAATGAAGGGGCCTGCACTTGCAAGAAGGCCAACAACCTAGAGCACACTGCTCATTACAAAAGGAGTCTCACTGACTTCATATAAATCAAGACAACAATCTGGAGAAGTGTTGAACTGCAAAAGATAGCATCTCCTATGCCAGAGTACAGTTATGGTTAAGCTCAATACTAGAAAACTAAATCCTCTTACATGAACCCAATTTGATCTCCAATGATCAACCAACTCCTCTGCCTGAGTGATATTACATTATTCGCACATTACATTCCTTGACCATGACCTCTTACATTAACCATGATGATCTACAATGAGATCTTGCATCTCTATATATAAACCCTCAACCATAAACAATCAAGTTGGCCACTAGACAATATTACAAACCATGTCAGCCTTAGACAAAACAAGTAATATCAACACATAATACATCTCGGAAATGCATCAATAGGTCCTATCCACACATTACATTAAAGTCCGTCCATAACCTAGATCAACCAGGACCAAGTAAAGGTCCACATGCTTCAACAATGATCTTCAACTGCCAAGTTTCGAACATGATCACCAACAGTATCCTAAAAACTCTATCAGAAGCTGCACCAACACCACTTATGCAATTCATCAAAGATCTCCACCAGAATATATGTCGGTGAAACCCTCACCGGAACCAGAAACCAACCTTCTAAGCAAGCAGGATAACATCCAATCACCAGACTGAAACCAACTGACCAAATGTGAGTATTAGTGTCATGAACAAGCCAATTCCATCACCAGGCTATACTGGAGTCTACCGGATCATACCGGATCCAAGTTAACCAGAAACCACTCAACCTACCGGGACCATAAGCGTGTCGATAAAGCATCCAAATAGCTAGTGTTGACATCAATTACAAAACATCAATGCAACACATAACCAATTCCACCAAATGGCCAACACCCATATGAGCCCTTATGACACCATATGACCCCATAGGATCATATAGTGTCCTAAGAGGTCATATGGGGTCCAAAGGGGCAATGGATGTGTTTTAACATGTGTGACCCCTTAGGACCCCATATGACCTCTTTTAACATTCTACTAGGTGCAAGATACCTCTTAGGACACCATATGACCCCACCATATGACCCCATAGGGTCATATAGTTTCCTAAGGGGTCATATGGGGTACTAAGGGGTCACACGTGTGTTCTAACACATGTATGACCCCTTAAGACCCCATATGACCTCTTTTAGAGTACTAGTAGGTACAACATACCTCTTAGCTAGTAGGGGCAACATAATATAACCCCATAGGTTCATATGGTGTCATATGGGGTCCCTTCCCTTAGGACCCCATATGACCCCTTTTAAAGTCCTAGTAGGTACAACATACCCATTAGGACACCATATGACCCCACATGGTCATATAGTGTCCTAAGGGGTCATATGGGGTCCTAAACACATGTGTGGCCCCTTAGGACCCCATATGACTCGTTTTAAAGTCCTAGTAAGTATAACATACCTCTTAGGACGCCATATGACCCCATAGGACCAGTGTCCTAAGGGGTCATATGGGGTCCTAAGGGGCCACACATGTGTGACCCCTTAAGACCCCATATGACCTCTTTTAAAGTACTAGTAGGTACAACATACCTCTTAGGATACCATATGACCCCAAGTCATATGGGGTCACGCATGTGGACCCCACATGTGTTAGAGCACATGTGTGATCTCTCATGACCCCATATGACCCCTTTTAAAGTCCTAGTAGGTACAAAATACCCCTTAGGACACCATATGAGGGTCATATAGTGTCCCAAGGGGCCATATGTGTGTTCTAACATGTGTGACTGCATATGACCCCTTTTCAAGTCCTTGTAGGTACAACATAAGGTCAAATCGACACCATATGACCCCCTAAGGACACCATAGGGTCATATGGTGTTTTAAGGGGTCATATGGGGTCCTAAGGGATCACACACGTGTAGGGGTCATATCCTACACATGTGTGACCTTAGGACCCCATATGACCCCTTTTAAAGTCCTAGTAGGTACAATTTACCCCTCAAGACCCCATATGACCGCTTAGGACACTATATGAACCGCTTAGGACACCATAGGTCCTAGTAGGTCATATAGTGTCCTAAGCGGTCATATGGGGTCGTAAGGGGCCACACATACATTTTTTAACACATGTGTGACCCCTTAGGACCCCATATGACCCCTTAGGAAACCATAGGGTCATATGGTGTTCTAAGGGGTCACGTATGGGGTCTTAAGGGGCCACACATGTATTCTAACACATGTGTGACCCCTTGAGACCCCATATGACCTCTTTGAAAGTCATAGTTGGTGCGACATACCCCCTAGTGCATGGACGACCCCTTAATACATCCTAGGACATCCTTTGACCCCTTTTAGCATCTTAGCATGTATAACATAATACCCCATACAACACCATAAGACCCCTTATGACCTCTAATGACTCCTTAAGACCCCTTATGACTCCTAATGACCCCTACTAACCCCATTTGACCCCATAGGATCATATAGTGTCATAAGGGGTCATATGATGTCATTAGGGGTCATTTGGGGTCCTAAGAGGCCACACATGTGTCCATATGACCCCTTAGGACACCATATGACCTCATAGGATCATATAGTGTCCTAAGGGGTCATATGGTTCCTAAGGGGCCACACATGTGTGACCCCTTAAGACCCCATATGACCCCTTAGGACCCCATATGACCCCTTTTAAAGTCCTAGTAGGTACAACATACCCCCTAGGACACCATATGACCCCATTGGATCATATAGCATCCTAAGGGGTCATATGGGGTCCTAAGGGCCCACACATGTGTGACCCCTTTTAAAGTCCTAGTAGGTACAACATACCCCCTAGGACATAGGATCATATAGCGTCCTAAGGGATCATATATGGTCCTAAGGGGCCACACATGTGTGACCCCTTAGGACCCCATATGATCCCTTTTAAAGTCGTAGTAGGTACAACATACCCCCTAGTACATACAAAAGTTATAAAGACCTAAACAACCCCTTAATTTCAATTATTAAAAAAATACAAAAATTACATATAATTACAAAAATCTTAAAAATAAGGTTTAATAAAATCTAAATAATATTTAGTTTAATATAACATAAAAAGTTTTGAAGCCTTATAATATTAGATATTTATTTAATTGAAAAAATAATTAATATAACATACTAGAAATTTTTTGAAGCCTTCTACCAAAATCTTAATTTTTTTTTTAAATCTTCATCGCTTTATATAAAAAATGTCACTTTTATTTGCAAAAACAATTGATTTAATTTAAAAATCAATTATATTATTTCACACACCTTTATTTTCATATTTTAAAACAAAAATAAAAAATTCATCATTCGTATGGGTTTGAAGAGACATGGTCGCTCAAATGACTGGTCGTGTTGACCTCTAACAATCTAGCTAGAAGCGTTCCGGTCGAAACCCTTCTGGTCAGAACCCTTCCATCCGGAACATCCCAAGTGGCAGCCACATCACCAAATTTGACAAATTTCTAAAACTTCTAACTTCTACAACAAAATTCTACAAGTAAATTCAATTTATTAAAAAAAAAAAAAATACCCTTTTGTAGAGATCGAAGTCAAGAATGTACTCATATAAAATTTATGATGTTTTGATTAGATTTAATATATATTATTTTAAAAATACTACAAGTAGGTATTTTAATATTTGGTAAAAGGTTGGTTTGAAAAACAAAAAAATATTGAATCACCTCAAAAAAATTTGAAAAAAACATGGCTCACTAGAGGAGAGTCTTCTCCAAAAGGGTATTTTTTGTTTTTTTATTATCAAAAATTAAATAAACAAAATGTGGTGGGAGATAAAAACTGTCAAATTCAGGTATGTTCGACTTTAAAATGTTATAATGAAGAAAACATACATCGATTTTTTTAATTTTTTTTATGCACTGTATATGTATGTCATCTATTAGGGATATCAAAATTAGAAAAAAAATAAGTTGATTTATATTTTGTTTTTTTGTGGGAACTAAAACCTCCGATTTTCAGCAATAAAAAAATTGACTTGAAAAGTAAAAAAAACATATCAATCATTGAATTTTTTTTTTTTTTAAATAATAAACTCAAACTTCATCAAATTTTACACATTTCATCAGTTTACGTCATCTTCAATTCAAAATACAAATGACACTTTTATGGCGTCGAAATTGAACAGTTATTGTTGTGTTAACCTTTTCCTTTATAAAAGTGTGACACAGGTTGTACTTTTACCCTCTTTTGTTCTGAGTTTGGGATGTAGATGAACACTAACAAGACTAAGGTCATGATTTTTTCTTTAAAAATGAAGAAATGACAAGTTAATTTCATCTTTGAAGGAAGTTCATTATAAATTGTAGAGGAATACAAGTACTTGGGAATTGATTTTCACAATAGGCTCAAGTGGGAGACATGTAGAACAAAACAAATACAAGGGAAGTGTAGAGCTTCTTTTCTATTAGAGAACAAGTGTAGACAAGTAGAGTTATGAGATTGGAAAACCAAGAAAAATCTTTTTGGTTTGTTGGTCACACTAGTTTTACTCTATAGTTGTGAGGTTTGGGGGAGCAACTTATCAAATAAAAAAAGGAAGCAATTATAAAGAATCCAAAAGCATCTTATCAATAGTATCCTGAAAGTCAAATCAACGGTCTCTTATGAGATTCTCTTAGCTCAAAGTAGGAATGTTTCCTATGGAAGCTTCAACAATAATACATTTGCTAACCTATCTAAAAAAAATGGAGAACATGGATAAACACCGCTAGCCCAAAATGGTTGTTGGGGAGAAGCTAGACCATAGAAAGAAGACATGGATGAAGCAAAACAACAAGTGGATGAGCTTGAGTGGGACATTAAGTTGCAAAAATGCCCCAACACTAATGAGGAGACAAAAGGGTTTGTGTTAGATTTTTTTAGGGCTGCCATGTGGACAAAGCAAATTGGTCGAAAAAAAGCCCATTGTGCTAAAGAATTCAATCCTAGATGGGAGCACAATGAAAAAGACTACTTGTGAGTGGCAATTAAAGGTAAGGCTAGATTGTTAGTGGCTTAGCTAAGAACTAGGTCTCATCATCTTCGATGTGAGATAGGTAGATGGACGGTCCACAAATCAATTTGGGAAGAAAGAACATGTATTTTCTACAACAAAGGGGTAGTTTGAAACCGAATGACACTTTATCTTTGAATGTGCTACTTACCATGATATTTGTTTTCAATATGAAAACAACTTGAAGGTCGATTGCTTAAACTAGCTTTTCGAGGAAGCACGACTTCACAACATTACTAGTTTTTTTATAAAGGTTCATAATTGAAGAGTTGATATCGAGAAGAACTTGAAGATGGCTTAGGTTGCGATTCCTAGTCCCTTAGACTACTAGTCTTGTGGACATCATTAAAATTCTTTCATTCATTCATTTTTTATTTTCTTATGTGACCACTCAAGTAGGAGAAATGAAAAGAGCCAATTGAAAGAATTTGTTAGAGTACGACCAACTCAAAGATCCTCCACCAACAACCGAATGACACATAACATTTATTATCGAACTGCAACTAATACTATTGAGCATGATCTCCTCTCATAAAAGAAGAAGAATGAACCTCCAATGGCCATGAATAAGCTTATGTGACTACAACAACATTCACGAGGAGGAGAACCATCTTGGAAAGGAGTTTGTATATCCTAACAACACAAGAGACATTACTCTAATGATTTAATAGAATTGTAAGTACTTCGCCTCAAATATAACTTTATTAACTTGTACTTTATTGATATAAAATTTTCACTGTTACATTGGATCGAAATTTGCCATGGTAGAAAAAGAGTATCTTTGAATGTGAAGGTAGGTTTTCCTTTTCTTTGGGGCCTTCGCTAAAGCGGCTCACGCATCCAGACAACATAAGGCGTAGATTGATTCAGAGAGCTTGGAGTTCACGTACTCTGTCCCGTTTCAGCAGTACTTTGGGTATTTTCTTCTTTCTTTCTTTCTTTTTTGCCACTACTTTCCTCTTCTGCACAGTCAACACCAATATTTAGTAGTTCTGACAGCATTGAATTCATGATGCACCCCACATCTCACGCAAATCACCTTCCCCCACCAGAGATGACTTTTTATAGGACAAATGTCATTGGCAGGGTTTTCAAGAAAAACCATGGATTTGATCAAAAATCTTACTTGGGGCTCATTTTCTTCATCTATTTGAGACGTCCACATCAGAAACGGACACAGCTTCCCGTGGTTTTTGTACAGGGATTATAGGTACCCTGTTTCAATTTGGGCAGGGAAATGGGATTTATAATCTAAACGAGATTTTGGTGGATATTTTTGGAATCGGGATGATTTGGTGAGGGTAGGTACGCAGTAGCTTTGGTAAAGTCTAAGCTATAAATAGTTGGGGGTTGAACCCACGGTGATATTCCTCCTTGCAGTTAAATTTGGCCTTGCGCTGTCCTTTTTTCTGATGCGTCTGTTATGTTGACGATTTCTTCTTTCCCGCTGCATGCTCCGTAGATTTTTACGTATAAAGGAGGATGGGAAAAGAGGTGGAAATGATAAGTGGCCCAGCTGGCCCTGCTCATTGGACGGCGAAAATGGAATTAGCGGAACGCCACAGGCGCTGCCATTCACTGCTCCCTTTGTATTTAAATGCCGGCGTTATTGACGGTCTACGTTGGATAAGGGGGTAAATAAGCAGAGGGAAAGACAGAGGCAGACGCAGACACGCACCACAAGATATAATTGTGGTGGGATGGAGGGAATGTGCGTTTGTCTTGGTCAGAGCAGAGAAATGGGAATTGGGCATTCTCTGCCCCGTCTGCCCTTACATAACCGAACAGTCTTTAAAAATGGGCTCCACGCCGGCACACCATTTCCGTTGGGTGTTCTGGTTTATCGCATCACCGTGCGGTCAGAGTCATGGCCATGTTGCTGCAACGCAAATAATGGATAACACAATGTCCCTTTATTTCCTCGTGCTTCCCTCCCCTAGTCTACTCTACTCTCCTTCACCCTGGGTTACCTTACCCGCGCATTCCACAGATCGCAATCCTCGCCGACGTCCGCCTACCCATGACCTTAAACACCTTGCCGCCCTTAAACATAATTACAATTCCCATTCTCTCCTGTGAGCATATACCCTGCTGCTGCTATTGTTTCTATCCTGTCACAATTACGTTTCTCTTACCAGTCAAGCATGTCTAAGAAGCGAGGATTTGAAGGGGACACCGCTGCAGACGAGGATATGAGAAAACTGGCGGTGAAGCACGCAAGCCTCAAGCAGGACTACAATGAATTGCAGAGGGTGAGTGTTTCAAATCGTTGGATTTAGATACCCAGGGTTTTTCTCTGTATTTAGCCTAGGTTTTGAGAATCATGGTCTGGGTCAGGGTTAAGTTCCATGAAATAGAAAACCCCTCTTTTCTATTTGCAAGTCTAGGGTTATAGAACTCCCCTGCCCTGTCTTAGGGTTGGATGTCCTATTTCAAATGGGATTTGTGAGTCTAAGCCTTAAATTTGAGAAACTTCAGTTTTTTTACAGTTCCTGTTGGCACGTTCAGAGTTTGAAACTTTTGGCCGGCTGAGTTTAGAGAATATGAATCTGGGTTTGGTTTATGATTTTTCTATTTTGATCTTGAAATTGTTACAGTTTTTGCCGCTGATCCACCTTCTGAAACTATGAATTTTTATTCTTTTCTAAAAGGTCCCTTTCTTGTTGGATTTTTTTTTGTTACATTATTATGTTTGTGGGATTTGACACTGCTGCGTTTTATTTGCCTGATGTTTCATCTGGGTCGCATACTCGTCCAAGTTCATATGATTTGGTTTCATTTCCTTCCTGTGGGGTTAAGAAGCAAATTTAAATTAACCTTTGTTTAAGGAAATCAGAATGTCGTTTTCTTATGAGATTTGCGTTGAGATTTTTCTTTCTGCCGAAAAAGGGTGTGATTATGAAATTATGTTATTTTAAAAAAATTTATTCTGTCAACAGTGTTTTTGCAACACTGGGTTTGTTCTACAATCTTTTTGCAATAATGGGTTTGTGCCTGTGTAATTTGTGTATGAACATGATATAAATTTTGGGGTTCATCACACAATGTGGATATTGATGTTCTGAAACTATTTTGGGGTTTTTGTCCATCAGGAAACTAGGGCGTTGAAAAAAAGAGTGCAAAGAGCAAAGCTGAAGAAGGATAATCTTATGGCAGAAGTCAGGTTTGAGTTCTTTTCTCTTTTCTAGTTATCAATTTATCTATTGCATATAGGTGTATCACTTCTAACTGTGTTCCAATGTTAGGCTCGGGGTTTCACAATGTGCTTAGTTTTGCTGGCTGTTACCTTGTCTGAAATTATAGTAATTTAGGATTTTTTTTGCAAGCAAGAGTTGAGACATTTTATATTGTGGTGACCTGCAGATTCTTGAGGCGCAGATATAGGCATCTAACAAGACAACCATCAGAGGTGCAAGTTAATGTGGCGCCGTTTCATAACCCTTCTGCAGCTGTTTTGTCAGTTAGAGGAGCTGAACGCAATAATGTGATAAATCCAATACAATCATTACTTGCACAGCCTATGGCTGCAAAATACAAGAATGCAACTATGTATACATCCTTTGAAGAAGAGGCTGCATGTCTGGCTTCAAGGAACCAACCTTACGGATCAGCCACTTCTCCCCATCCTTATGAAAATGTAAGACCTCTATCCAGGAATGGTGTATTGAGCAATGGCCCACCATATTTCCATTTCTGAACTTAACTAATAAGTTTATCAATACATAGGAGTTTATTTTGTTTCTGGGATTTGGTGCAGAAGCCCCCGGTTGCAAGAGAGTTTCAGGTATTCTGGGAGCCACTGAGGACGTCAGACCGACAAGAAGCTCCATCACATCATGAAACTCCTAAAAGGAAATCTGTTCTTGAAAATGGTGGATTAGTTGCTGATCTGAACTTGTCAATTTTTAAAGACATCCCAAATGTATTTGTTCTACCTAACAGAGTCGGAAAACCAAAAGTTTCCTGGCAGGATCAAATGGCTTTGAAAGTGTAATCGAAAGCCAGTATTCTATCATTCTTTTTCAATCATTCAGGAAGAGAGATTTTAAGTTGTCAAGTAAGCTTTTGTCTTTGAGGAGGAATCCTGTGTATATGGCTCATGGTCACCTCCATCATCGTTTTTGTCGATTTACAAAGGAAGCTTTCTAATATATTATTATTGATTATTCTCACCTGAGTAATGTTAGCAGTAGTCATTGCTAACAACCCCCTTGTATTTAAATCGCTATCGAGCAATGGAAATTGATTCTTAATAATCTTTGAATATGTGATATAAACTTTATACACAGCTCAGTTTTGTGAATGAAATCTTTAATGATGTTTTAAGGGGAATATATGTGGGTCTGTTCTGATAATTAATTCTAGTTTGTGTTTTTTAATTTTCCTTTTTGATCCAATTCAGAAGTCTCTTAATATTTAATTTTTGAAATTAATATGTTGTTATTTAAAAGATATAAAAGAATTGAATTGTAAAAGCCTATGGGTATTGATTTCCAAAAAAAGTCCCACCGTGTCTCAAAGCATCTATATAAATAAGCAGTTAGATTTGTTAAATCTATCTCGAGTTATGCTTATTTGGAAGGTTTGGGGATTGAATCAGAACTTAAAAGCAAATTATTGATTGGTCTTTTTTCATAGCTTATAAAGAAAGCAGAGCATTCAGTTTGAGAAAATGAGAGTTAATTTGGCACTTTAAGAAAGCGTAATTGAAAGCAAGTTAACAAAGTTGTATGGAATAAAAAATTGAGACAGATTATCAACATACATAGGAACTAAGAAACTTAAATATTGGAACTCTATTTAGCTGATTTTTATTTATAGAGCTTGTTTTTCTTTAATTTTATTTTTATTTTAAGGGAGTAACGGTGATTGTAGTCATATAATTTTCACAATCCATGTTTCTATTGTGCATGACTTCTAGTATAAATTAGTTAATTTATTTTCTAGATGGTTTGGATCAAACTTCATAAAACTTAATAATCCATTGTCCATTGTCAGAAAGAAGAGAGCAAACTTAATAATCCATCGTCAGAAAGAAGAGAGCAAGACAAAAAAAAATAAAAATAATATTGGATATTATCGAACTAAGAAACTTGTTGACAAACTGTAGTTATCTAATTTTATTGAGAGAATTGGTTTCCATTAATCTCCAGGAGTCGAGGATATTAGATCAAATATCTCTTGTAGCAATTAAGTAATTTTTTTTTGAAGCAACAAATTTTTTTCTTGAGGAGCAATTACTCAGCATGTTTTTCCTTTGACCTAGAAGCAAGGTCTGCTTCAATGTGATCCTGAACAAAAATGCAGAACTTGAATGGCAGTTTGTTAAGTGGGCCACCACTTTTTGCAGACATTTTGATACAGACTACAATCATTCACATCTTCAAATGTCAAAGACTTATGGAATCCTCAAGCCTCTTAATCAAATGTTCCACCAATTCTTCGATGGCATATAAAAGTGTTAAATGCTATAGGCATACACACATCGATCTTAAAATGTTAGATTTATGGAGATGGTTGTTTATCAAATGATATATTTGTGGGGTCTTCGATGCTGTTTGTGGAAATGCTCCACCAATTCTTTGACGACATATCAGAATGTTATATAATCTGCATTCATATTTTATATAAATGTATCAGAATGTTATATAATCTGCATTCATATTTTATATAAATGTATCAGAATGTTATATAATCTGCATTCATATAAATATGAATGTATAGCTCTTCAAATATAAAGAGACAGCAAACAAATGAAGAGATGGAGGAAAGGAACGATGAAGTGAGTATTGGACTTCACATTCTCAATGAACAGACATACACATCAATCTTCAAAATGTTAGATATATGTAATCCTCAAGACTGTTGGCTAAATGTTACATTTATCGAGTCCTCAAAGCTGTTAACCAAATATTTCCCCGGTTCAGAATGTTATATAATATATATCTACATGAATTTCAAGCTTCAAACTATAAGATATAATGCATTTCAATGCTTCAAAAAATTCCTATGACAAATGCTTTTGTAACTTATTTTGAAGATTATGGTGTAGTTGTTCTCATTAGAGAACATTGAAATTGTTGCTTTATTCTTTGGTAGAATTAGAAACAAGTGATTTCTGATCATCGATGTTATGACTGTAAGAGTTCCGTAATGTAAGAGCCTACAAATGGAATACAGTTTGGAGAGGCATTTTTCGGCTGTTTCAGACAATTGAAACTCCTAGCAAAGAAGCTTGTCCAAAGTAGGGGATGCAGGCCTCTATTTCTAACGCACAGGTAGTCACTATTCTAATGCATGGGTGGGTGGTTCATTTAAAAACTAAATCCATACAGACAACACTAGAATTTAGAAAAGGACGGGCATCTTTTGGAAGATTGCTCATGTTCACGCTGAAAATTGGACTGGAAATTTACTGTACCTAAATCAATTTATGTCAAATTGTAATTTTTTATTAGTTAAAACAAATATAATTATTCTTTCACTGTAAGAATTTCATTTATATTGATTCACAAGTTCCATTGATCAACCCAAACACACCAGATTCGATCAGTTGTCGAATCTCTATTATTGGGTCCTTTCCCTTGCTTGTACAGAGTTCCGGAGAGAGGGCAGCTGCCTCTTTTAGGACGGGACCACCATGTGTGTACACAGGAAACTCTTATAATTTCTTTCGTCAGGGAGATGCCCTGACAAAGCTCTTTTGTTACGTTACAGATCTAAAATTTTAGCTGGACACATGTCCCGGGAATTGATTGGAATTTGGACCCTCTTCGCTGGCGGTATACATTCCAAATCTGGGATCGATCATCTCTTTTCCTGTACACTCGGGATAAAAGGGATTGTTGCTTGACAGGATGCCCATGTAGGGTACTCCTAAAAATTTGTATCCTCCAGAATTTCCTGTAATGGCTTTTCCTTTTTCATTTGTACCTTCCCAGCGGGACTGAGTGCGATTGAACGAGTATACAGATACCTTTACCTCTGTAACGAGGATGGAACTGTTTTGGTCCCAATTTTTTAATTATAGATGAAGGAAAAAACATGAAAAACGAATTTTTTAATCAGCAGAAGTAGGTGAGTATGGCGACACATCCAGAATGTTATCTAAAAAAGGTAAGTATGTATGCATAAATTTTCATTTGGTTTAGGTTGACTCTGCCTTTTTCTTCTGCTTTCATTTGGGTTTGGAAGTCAAACTGGTATCTCTTAAATAGAGAATTCTATTTTAGGTTATTTAATTTTAAAGGATTTTAAAAGAGAAAGGATTATTTGAACACATTGAAATAATACATAGATAATTAACTATGTTTAGTTATATTTAAACTACTATTTTTGTTTGAGACATTTAAAGTGGGAAAAAATATATTTAAAATTAATTTATTATTGTATGGTGAAACTTGCACATCTTGCATTTTTTAATTTCATTTTATGTTTATTTTTGTTTGGTTAAATACATAAGGTGTATTGTTATTAAAATCTAATACATAATTTGAACAAACTTAATTTCAGTTACATTCACTCTAAGGAACAATCCCAATCTTCAATCAACCCACTTTGTATTGAA
The DNA here is from genome assembly GCF_030272615.1 of Cryptomeria japonica. Lineage (NCBI taxonomy): Eukaryota > Viridiplantae > Streptophyta > Pinopsida > Cupressales > Cupressaceae > Cryptomeria > Cryptomeria japonica. The sequence continues at coordinate 100,261,296 of NC_081414.1, forward strand.
ATTTGCATAAGTGACCTAGGTGAGTTGTCCAATTTTTCAAAATGACTTTCAATTCGAAATTTAAGGTCAACCTAACTCTTACAATTAGTCATTATGTGTTGACTCAAAATTTAAAGCATTTCATTTATGTCCCTTAGAGGTATTTTTAAACTTCCATTGTTAAGTTTATGAGCAATTCTAACTGAGGACTATGAATTAACATTTTAAATCAATTGCCCTAGGTGAATATGAATTAACATTTTAAATCAATTGCCCTAGGTGAAGAACAACCAATGATTTTTAAGTTCTAAGATTTCTTAAATCTAATAATTCTTTTTGCTTTTATCTATTTATTTTGTTTTGGATATATATTTCAGCAATGGCATGTAACCACTCACTTCAATTTTTTCTTCTTTAATACACATTAGTGTCTTTGATAAATGCTCTTTATATTTATTCTAGGGTATAAAAATAATTGACATTAATTTATGATAGCTATTTGTTTTTAACGTTTCATATTCTTTGTACAAAGATAAAATAAAAATTGTTAATAAAAACAATTGAAAAGATCAAATGACATGCATTCTATCTTAAAAATAAAGGGAAAGGTTTTGTCATCTATACATGCTAACCTCTACCAACTCTCTCGAAATCTCTTGGGGTGTTGTTGAGATTTTTGAGGATTATTTGAAGTATCCTAAGTAAAAGATTCTAATTAATCTGTAGTCCTAAAAAGTAAGGGCTGCTATTTTTTCAGGAAAAAAATCTAATTAATCTTGTAACAATATTTTTTAATTCAATGTAACCTTCTACTCCTTAAAAATAGACCTTGAAGTCCTCCCATGGAACCCAACTTTAATTTGTAAACTTTATCAATCCAATTGAAAATTTGTTTTCTATTTATACAAACCATTAGATGATATGCACTATGCACATGATGACACTATTGACCCAAATAATAATGCAACTTAATATATTTTAATGATTCTATCCATTAATAAAATGTGTTATTTAGTGATTGCACAATTTACAAATGTAAGGTAGCACTTAGAAATCAAATGGAAACAAGTGGGTTGATACGAAGCCAATTCAACATCTCTACACTTGTGCAAGGGAGTTATCTTGGGGCTTTTTTTTGTTTGAATAAAATATAATGGTTTTAAACTATATGTGGTTAAAGGCAATTATTATAGGTTTGCATGATAATATCAAAATCCCTTAACTTGTGGAGATTTATGTTGCAATTGCAATCCAAAACTATCACCACGACTCAAAATGCATTTCCAATTCAAAAGTTGGACAACTGTCAATGGGTCCTTGGTTTGTTGGTGAAGTTGAAAGGTTCTTAATGAACCCACCAGGGATCAAGTCTTGTTGAGTGCAAGGCTTTGACACCATAAGGGATGAGGTCGAGATTGTGGCCCGAAGGAATTTGGTGAAATAGATACCCCTCAGTCCTTGACTCAACCCGAAGAGGTTTCAGCCTAAGGCTCATGCTCCCACATCCAGTAGCTAAAATGACTTCATGGATGAAAAATCATCCATTGAAAAAAAGTTGGACAACTAAGTTTTAATGTGCTAATGCAAACATTCAAACACATATTGTAAATTTCAAGGAGGCTTAGAAAATATAAGGATAAAATTGAAATGTTGTTTAATGAACATTTCTTTATTAAACAATTTTATTTCATTTTTTCATTGTTAAAAAATTATATATAGAAACAATAAAACAAAAAAATTAGAAGAACATGATTGGTTTTTGGATGATGCATGAAGAGAGTAAATATCTTTATAGTTAATAATTTTGAGTTTTATTTAATTATTAATATTATTAACAAAGAGTAATTTTTGTGGATCATGTAAGTTACTCTATATGATGATTTTTAGTGGATTAGGAGAATCTCAATATGGGAGGTTAGTTAGACCTATTATAGGCATTTTGATCTAGAAAATTATGGCCAACTCTAAGTGATGTTAATAATTTTTTCTCTAAATGAACCAAATTGATGGGTACGATTCTTGCCTTAGAAAAGAGTTTTAAAGTGTTGAAAGTACATATGTCCTCTCATGGTTTTGACAAATACAAACACATAATTATAAATAATGATGTTTGTAGACACCTAAAATTATCTTGTCTAATTAAATAAATATATTTATTTAATTAATTCATTTATCCTCTTCTAGCCTTATTTCTCATTTAAATAAATACATTTATTTATTTAAATTCCCCTTTTCCTAATTTAAATTTAATTGATCCCACTTCTTCTGTTAATTAAATAAATCTTTATTTATTTAATTAATTCATTAGCCTTTTCCACCCATGACACATGACATTCATCTCTTAATTCCTACACTACCTACCCTCTCATTATTTTCTTATTTCCTCTACCTACCCTCTAATCATAGCCGGCCATTTATCTTTTACACCTCTCAATCTTATTCCTCCATTTCTTACATTGTCTTCTATATAAGGAGATGCTTCCTTCATAATCAATCCCTCCCAAGCATTCTAGCATTCAAACTTTCATATGTGATCAAGTCTACTTGCAACCACATTTCCGTTCTTTGTTGAGCTCTTGTGCACACATAAAATCTAAGAGCAAATATATCAAGCAATATCAATGGAGATAGGAAGAATTGAGATTCAAACCCTATTGGACATGTGATGGTATAATATTTGTGATTTCATTTGATTTGCATTGTCTTAGGTAATCTTCATATGTTATGGTGGATCTTTGTTGTTGTTAGGCGAGGGTTTTGTGGTTGAATTCATTTAGTCTTTCAATATTGTTGTTTCCACTTTCACCATAAACATTTTGGCATGCCCGGTGGGACATGGATTTTTGTTAATTCTATAGTTTTTGTAAATTTTTCTAACCCTATATTGCGGTTTTGTAAAACAATTTGGAGAATAACCTTGCGCAGTTGGGGTTTTGGACACAAAATTAAGATCTTGAAGAGATCTGATTTGATTTCACAAACGACTTGACATTTTTGCACCAAATTTTTTTGGCAGTTGAAGACAGTATCAAGAGCTCTCAATCCAAAATTCAGAATTTTTGGAGCGCGTTTTCATTTTCCATGAATATTTTATGAATTTTCATAAAAAAATAATTTTGAGAGCAAATGAGAGAATTTTTTGGATTTTCTTACATTTTTGGAAATCTCTCAGAATTATACACAAGATCTGTTCTTTGTGATTTTAATTTTGATGCAAAATATTTCCTAAAAAATTGGATCTTTAAAAATTAGGGTTTTTCATTATTTTGATCAGGTCTCACAAACGGCTTTGCATTTTGGCATCAATTTTTTTTTGTAGGTCAAGAACATTATCAAAGTGCTCAGTAAAAAAATAATTTTTTTGGGAGCATATTTGAATTTTCTATGAATTTTTTATGCATTTTCATAAAAAATTAATTTTGAGAGCAAATGAGCAAATTTTTCGAATTTTCTTACATTTTTGGAAATCTCTCAAAATTATGCACAAGATGTGTTCTTTGTGATTTTAATTTTGAAGCAAAATAATTCCTAAAAAATTGGATATTTAAAAGTTAGATTTTTGTATTATTTTGATCATATTGCACAAACTGCTTGGAATTTTTGCAGGAATTTTTTTATGCAAGTTTGGAAGGATATCAGGAGTGACCGATAAAAATTTCAGATATTTTGAATCAATTGTGCATTTTATATTAATTTTTTATGATTTTTCATAAAAAAATTAATTTTTGGAGCAAATTAGCAAATTTTTTGGATTTTCTTACATTTCTAAAAATGTCTTGAAATTTTACAGGTTCTCTATTTTTTTATGATGCAAAATAACTCATGGAAAATTAGATATTTGAATCTATCAAAAAAATGTCATGTAGAAGGCCCCTATTTCACAAAGTCTTTTGGATCTAAAATTTACCTAACTTGTGTGTTTGTAGGAGGGGTATTATTGCAAAAATACTAACAAATATTTGTTGCATTATTTTGGCAAGGGTTTTTTATCTTTATTTTGTGCCTTGTTTTCATAGATTACCAAACACTTCAATTAGTGCACTAAAATTGAACCAGTGTCTTTTGTGTCTTGAGCAATAGGCTCTTTTTGTTTAATCTCTAGAGGGTCTATCTCCCCGTGTATTCATTAGGACTACTAGTGAGGAGAGAACGACCCAAGTGGTAGCTAGGAAAACCCACCTCTTTCGAACCACTATAAATAACTGTATCCATGTGAAAGTCATGGGTAACGTGTGTTGATTAGTTCATACCTGTACGTTAGGAAATAGGAAATCATCACAAGCAAGATAAAAACTAATAATCAATCACAAATGCATTCATTGCAATGAATCTATCCTAAGACACATTCAATAGAGACATGAAAACAAAGCATACAAAACTAGAAATTATGCAAACCGGATGACGATTTGAATGCTCCTTCCATGCGGCTCCATTGTTCTTCTTTCCTCTTCAAAGGGTTGTGGATCTCACCTACAAGTGCACATACATGATTGAAAGCAAGATTGACATTGATTATTGATCAAGAGTACTAGAAGCATAAATTCGATAGCCTGATTAAGGATTATTCTCATTATTAGCCAAGATTGAAGAAATTCATCCAATTTATAGAAGAATTGGAGAGATGACAAGATTAGCATGATAGTGATTTGAATGGAAATTCAAATCAAGAATAGCAAAATTATGACATGTCTATGACAAATTGCTATGCAAGGGTTTATGACAATTTATGACAAATTCTATGTCAAGAATTTATGACAATTTATGACAAATTTCTATGTCAAGAATTGATTGATTGTCAATTATGACAAATTATGACAAATTTCTATGTCATTTCCATGAATTTAGGAGAGAAATAGGAGGAAATTGAAATTAGGAATTAAGAAATTGATGGAAATTAGAAATTAGGTAAATTAATTAATAATTTGTCATTTATTAATTAATTCACAAAGAGGAATAATTAGCCAATTAAATGAACATTTAATTGTGACAAGAAGACTTAGGATAAATAAATAAATTATTTAACCTAAAGGGAGAAATGACAAACAAGGTTAAATGATTAAATCATGAAACCCTAGAAGATGAATTAGAAATGCAAAGACGACAATTAGGTCTTGATTGAAGATAATTGATATCGATCATGATTTTAAATTGACAAAGGACCAATGTGATAAATGATTTAATTGATAAAATGTGCCAATTGACGAGGAACAATGACAAATTGATCCAAATTGACATAATTGAGACAGACAACAATCGATGACAAATCGATCACAAAATGACAAAATTGAACAAGAGGACAAGAATCGATGACAATATTGAAAATGACCACGATTAATGACAAATCGATCACAAAATGTCAAAATCAAACATGACAACGACCGATGACAAATCGATCGTCAAACGACAAGATTGAAAATGATAAGGATTGATGATAAATCGATCGCCAGAGGACAAGATTGACAAGAGGACAACGATCGATGACAAATCGATCGCAAGATTGACAGGAGGACAAAACCCTAATTAGGATTGACGATGTCCAAAATGATGACAAATAAGAACGCACATTGATGCAATAGGATAAGATCGATTAAAATCATGACTGGAGATTGTTGTCGACAAGACCAAATTCGAGAGCGAGATAAATGAAGAATGTAGAAGAATGACTCGATGTTCACAAATGATAAAGACCAAGTGCGTAACATAGGAGAAATGTTCATGCGACGCAAAAAACCTAAAATGAGGCAATGCACAAATGTTAAAGTATGACTCCACAAGCGTTGACCATTTTTAGGTGTCTACATTTTGCCCCTCTTTGAGACAATGCGATTTTAAGCGTTGTTTCAAAGAACAATAATGAAAATGCCCCAGACAATGACAATGACATATGCATGCCCCCTCGAGGAATTGGCCGGAAACATGTAGAAAAGAGGCCAATTGATCGATAAGAATGACAGAAAATGATAGGTTCGAACAGATCGCCAAGACTGATGGAAGAAATGTTAGTAAGAAGAAATTAGACAGAGGACAGTTAGAGATGAAGAAAAACTTGCTTTCACATATGCACATAAGTAGGTGAGAACCTTTATTTAATGTAGCAAAATGGATGCGTAGCATCATGGCATGGAAGGCCAGAGCTGAAATGCAACCCTTTTTGCAAAAGACAGACACATCACAGACAAACAACAATCACAACAAAAAGAAACAGACCATGAACCATCCCGGTCACTCTAAATCACTCAGTGACATCATCGAGCAACATAAGAACATGATCGAAGCCAAAGACAAATCAAACAAACATCTTGATCTTCATTGTCAAAAGTTGAAAGCGTTGATAGGACAATCATGCTGTCTGGTTTCAGGACATGCGGTACCTCGTCTAAGACAGGACACAGTCTGGTTTCGAGTATACCACACCTTGTATAAGACCCATGATAGTAGAGACAAGGACAAATGATTTTGAGGTTGATTGATATGACAATGTTGATCAGGTTGAATGTTTGGTTTGAATAAAAAGTTCATCTGTTTATGCATGATTTTATTAAAGCGCAGTGTTGGATTGATTGTCGTTAGAGGTATGCTCAGCGATTTGTCTTATGCACAAAAGGGGATATTTATTGACAAAATGCTTGTGTTTTGGATTTTAATGTTTTGAAATGTTTTTGTGTTCATTTTTTCAGGACTTTTTATGATTTTTAGGGATTTTCATTTTTCAATTTTTAGATATTTTTTCAGGACATTATTCGATTTTTTTGAGATTTTTTCAGGACATTTTTAAATGTTTTTGATATTTTTTCAGGACATTTTCAATTTTTAAGAGATTTTTTCAGGACATTTTTCAATTTTTTTGAGATTTTTTTCAGGACATTTTTCAACTTGTATGATCTTTTCAGGACATTTTTTGATTTTTAAGATTTTGTTTTCAGGACATTTTTCAATTTTTTTGAGATTTTTTTCAGTATGTTTTGAATTTTTTATGATTTTGCCCCCAGTGTCTAGCAAGGCAAGGAATATGACAGGTGAATAAATAGGCTTGCTGAAATGATGGTGGATAGAGGGAAGACAAAGGCCTTTTATCATGGAGACAATGCGGATGCAATTTTCAAGGGCTATGGCGTGATGGGACAAGAGACTGGATATGACAATGTAAAGCAGTGACATGGCATGAGGGACATGTCAAGAGGTTTTTGAAACCATGTTTAAATTTTGCGTCCTTATGTCAGATCAAGATCAAAGAATAAAAAAGAGTGTATGGATAGTGATAAGATATGGATAGGATAAGCAAGACCAAGAATGGATAAGGGACATGGACTGAAGGTTGGGATTGGCTAAGGGACAGTGGCAAAAAGTTGCAATAAGCTAGGGAATATGGATGAAAGGTTGAAATAAGCAAATGGATAAAGACCAAAAGCTATGATGGACTAAAAGTTGCAAACAAGATGCATGATGCTCATGATGATCCTCAACCTTGTCAAGATCAAATGTGGAAAGGGAAAATGAATATGAGGGATGATAGGACAAGGAAGGGTAATGACATGGTATGATAGGATAATGAAGGGCAATAGGATATGAAGGAGGAAAACTGCCCCCAAGTGTGATTGTGCAAGAAGTTCATAAATTACGCATGACGCCTGTTTGCCAGGTTTTCATCACGGTACTTGCCCAAGGCGCCTGTTTGCCAGGTTTTCACTAGTGGACGAATTATTTTTCTTTACTTTTTTTTTTCTTTTGTCTTTTTTTCACTTTTTTTTTTGTATTTTGACTTTTTCAATAGAAGATGGACACATGATAGGGGATGAAAGGAGGACTCAAGCATCTTTTTGTTTGGATAGTGGCCTTGAAAAAAAAAAATGGACCATGACCTTTAAAAGTATGCTCAAAGACGTTGGTAGGATAAGGACATGGAAAAAGAGATGAAACTATGGCGAGGATTTATGCAAAGGATTGGATCAAAGGGATGGAAGGATGGAAAATATGCATTGGATAATAGGTAGGGTATTGAAAAAATTGGGCTTCAGTGGATGGAAATGAAGGCAAGATCGACATTGGCACACACCTTGAGGGGTGATGGACTAATGGAGGAAAAATGTATTTTGGATATTGAGATTTGGATGGAGGAATAGCTTGGGATTTTGGGACATAAGGGCCCAAAATGGACAAAGAAGGTGATGGAGGAATAGCAACTTTGGATGCCAAGTTGGATGTTTCTTTAGGCTTTTGTGCTTCAAGGAGCCTCTTGGGGATCCACATGGTTTTTGACTTTTCATGATTTTGTGGTTCCTTGGAATGCATTGCTTGCACAAGGGATTTAGGAACCCATATATATTTTGACTTTGCTTTATTTTGCTCAGTGGGCCTTTGTGGCCTTTTGGATATTTCTTTTTTCTTTTTGGATCATATTTTTCTTTGTTTTGACATGTTGATTATATTGGACATGTTGATCCTTGAATACATGCGGATTTTTAGACTTATGACTTTTATACTTAGCATCCAAATTGCTTGGAAGAGGGAATGAATGCATGGATGGATAGGAATGAAATGGAGTTCTTTTGGATGACTGGAAGGTTCTCAAAGATGTGTGCCTTTGTTGACCTTGCATAGAGGATGAAGGGATATAAGGACCTAAGATGGATGGAAGTGATGATGGGGAAAGTGGACATTTGGATTTTGACTTTGAAGTGATACCAACGCCTTGAGTGTGAGTTGTGTAGCCATGACCATTAGTATATTCTTTGATATGGAGGGGTTCTTGCTCATGAAGATCTACTCCTTTGCCTTTATGAATATCGACTTGTAGGATACTCTTTTCTTTGGGAAGAAGACGCGAGTCCATTATGAGGTGGATATGATATGAGAGAAATAATGAGATCTTGAAGTGGATCGGATTGCACCAAAGTGGAAGAACCCATTATGCATGTCGAGGGTTCATGAACATCTTGCACTGACATGTTAGAATCATGAGGGGGATTAGGATCATGAGGGGGACTAGGATTGTGTAGTGGACATGGTTCAATGACAGGCTCTTCAAGAGATGGAATGGGAGAAATAATGGGATCATCAAAAGGAATAAGATCTTGGAGTGTATATGGAGCATTAAGACGTGGAGATGAAGGAACAAGTGGATCTTGTGGAGGATCTGAAGGAATAATTTGATCTTGACAAGGAGGAAGATCATTGGAATCCTCTTTAAAGGTGCTTTTCTCTTGACTTTCAATGAGATCATCGAAAAGGATGGAAGGGATATCCGGAATGTCAATGGGATTTGAAAGGACATTTTGTTCATGAAATGGAAGGGGATCGTTTGGGATTGGATGAACTGGGATATCTTGATCTTGCCCGGGGAATGGAGTGTCAATAGGACTTTGGATAGGATGGACAAGAATAGGGGAATCATCATGAGTGTCTGGGAATAAGGGGTCCTGGTCAACAATTGGATGGGATGATAAGGTTTCAGGATCTTGATCTTGATTTTCTTGAGGACTCATTTCTTCGTGCTCTAAATTATCCTCTTGACATGAGGTTGGATTTTGGATATGCATGGGGGATTCTAACAAGGGATCAATGGTTTGGCACGAAGGGGATGCACTTCGAACATTTGTGATGGATTCTGGCAAGGAATCAATGCTTGAACATGAGGAAGAGGGACTTCGAATGGGGTCCTCTAAAATAGGTAATGGCAATAAAGTGCATGGTTGCATTGGGTCTTGTATATCTGAAACATGACAAGGATGTGCATCATGAATTGGATTATCTTGGCAATCAATTATGGATAGCCCTTGGGTAATTTCATCCTTGGGTGTATTGTTTAATAAGGATAATATGGAAGGCTCTTGTGAAACTTCTAGAGGTGTAGGGATAGATGCCACTGGAGAGTCAATTTGCTTGCAGGGGGATGAGGCATTGCTAGACAGAATTGTATTATTTTGATCTTCCTCAAAGAACTCACTTGGTAGTTTCCTTAAGAGCATTGCAATAAAGCCACCTTTCTTTCGAGGTTTTGACATAGTTGTATTTGGAATTTGAACTTGTTTAGAAAGAATTTGGTTCTGATTTGATGTCATGTTTTGATGTTGAACTAGATGTTGATCAAATTGGTTTGACATGTTCAAAATTTGGCTTGGTGCATGTTGCAAGCTTTGTTTTTTAATTTTTGGTGGTGATTCTTGACATTGATATTCCACCATTGGGTGAACCATTTGTTGACATTGTATAGCTGGTTGGACATATTGTTGAAATTGGACCATTGGTTGTGTTGGTTGCATATGTTGGACAATTGGTTGTGATGGTTGAAAATCTGATTGATAGTAAACACCTTCTTGTTCTTTGATGTGAAGGCACATAATGTTGTTGTCTCTTTTCTTGAAATTGTTTCATCATCTCTATTTGTGAGAGGAGAGCTGGTATGTCTGATCGTTCGATAAGAGATCTTACATCAATTGGCTCAATCTTTGGATTTTGACCTGGAAGTTTTTGAAACATTTTGGACATTTGTGATCTATTCTTCTCAATGTTTTTCACTCTTTGTTCCAATATCTCTTCTTCTTGAGCTAGTTTCTCCTCTAGTTTTTGTATTTGGAGACTTGTTTCATCATAAAGAGTTTGATCGATATTGCCTTGTTGTTGGGTTGGATAGAATTGTGATTGCATTGGATTAAAATTCAATTGCATCGTCGGTTGATACGTCAAACTTTGTTGCATTATTGGTGCTTGGAACCTTGTTTCAATAGACATGTCACTATGCAAATGCAATATTTTGGATTTTTTCAAGGATAATGTATGATATGCAACTAAATGCGAACTAAATGAATGAGAATGCAATCTATGGCAAGAATGCAACCTATGTTTTTTGGTTGTTTTTCAAGATTTTGGACAAACTTATGAATGCAATTCTAAGAAATGAGACCCTTAGGAAATTGAAATGATGTCTAGACCTCAAAGGACAAAAGGACCAAGTGACAAAAGGACAAAATGACAAAGTCTCCCCTATATGCTTGGATACTAAGCTAGGTTTGACCAAATGATATTGATGGCAAAAAGACAAAAGTTTGATAAGGTCTAGACTTCTTAACAATGACTTAGGGTTTGTCAAAGATTTGGATTACTCAAGTATGACAAAACCTAGTTTTTGAGACTATATGCAAAGGGACAATTAATATGCAAGTGACCCTAATATGATATGATAATGACCCAAGCTTAATGAAGAGACCTAGGGTATGCAATGTATGACAATGGTATGACTTTAATGCAAGAGGACATATGCACATGGATGACCCTTATTGATATGCAAAGGAGTATGACTTAGGTGAAACCTAACCTTGGTACTTGACAATGAACTTTGCAAAATGCAACCTAGGATGAACCTAAATGTAAGTGACATGCTTCTTGAGACAAGATTTTGAACAATATTTGACAACAATGTTTGAAGATGAGTTTTGAATCTTGTCGAACTTTTGTTGGATGAATGTCTCTTGTGTTTAATCTTATGTTGGATCAATTTGTTTTGCTTTTGAAATGAGATACAATTCAACTTTTGACAAGCAAAGAATACAAGATATTGCAACTTAGACTCAAGACAATCATGCTCATTTCCACATTTCTTATGGTAGGCAAGGACATTAGGTACTTGAGAGGTAGACTCATTATGGGATTCAAGGAGAATACATAGATGCTTGACCCCACGGGCTCCCCTCCACGGCACTCACTTCTCAGGGCAGCCAAGCATTAGTCCCCATGGAAATCTCCCCATGGCGAACTTAGTATCTCTTCCAAGTATCCGAATTTGTCCTTCTCAAGCAACTAGAAGGGTTTTTGGGCCTCTAAATACAAGGTGTTTAGTAAGGATTTTTGTTAAGCATTACTCCTTGATGTCACGCAAGCGTGATTGAGACATTAAGCCCATCAAGATACCAAACAAATGTAGTCGCGCAAGCACGATTTAGACCAAGAGGCCCTACTTAGATGTTGATATGAGAAAGAGTCCAAGGGTCATCACTTCCCAAGTAACTACAATTCCCACGTAATACTTCCTTCAAAGCTTTCGCTCATCGGGTATTTTTTTATAGTGAGTTAGAATGCCAAGGAATTCTAGCCGTACTCACTTTGGGTCATCCCCTTCTCACGATTATCACTTGCTTGCAAAAGCAAAGTGGTCGGGAAGGCAGGCCCTCTAAAGGAGACAAACAATCAAAGACATGAGCAAGGTATCAAAGATCTAGATTTTTGATCACCCTAAAAAGGATGAGAGCATACTCTCCTACTCCAATGTCATACTCAACAATCAAAGCAAACAAATGTTCATTCCAACCTATTTAGAAATCACTAGGTGCCTAAAAATTAAATACAAACACAAAGTTTGATTGTTTCTCCAAGGCAACCTGCAAAAACCCAAGTTAGAAGTTTGATACGCTTATTCTTTGACTTTCGAATCTGCACAAAGTGTGTTAGTAGTTTGATTTATTGTCTTTGCCATGCGTATGCCAAGATTTTGCACAGATAATTAGTACCAAAATCCAAAGCACAGAAAACAGAATGCAAAAACACAACAAATTTCAAGTAAACACTGCATTTTTTTACCTCTATTCTGGACTTTACACAGGCGCAGAACTCATGACATAGGCACAGAACCCATGACACAAGCGCAGAATGTCATCTACACAAGCGCAGAATGCTCCACAGAGGCGCAGGATGCAGGACACAGGCACAAAAGTCTCCAGAAAACCCTGCACGACCCTATTTTTGGGTTTTTTGGCCTGCAAATCAACTTGAAAGCACTCAAAACACCATAAAGAGGTTAGAAGGTTAGTGTTCACGTCGGGTTCACCAATTAATGTACGTTAGGAAATAGGAAATCATCACAAGCAAGATAAAAACTAATAATCAATCACAAATGCATTCATTGCAATGAATCTATCCTAAGACACATTCAATAGAGACATGAAAACAAAGCATACAAAACTAGAAATTATGCAAACCGGATGACGATTTGAATGCTCCTTCCATGCGGCTCCATTGTTCTTCTTTCCTCTTCAAAGGGTTGTGGATCTCACCTACAAGTGCACATACATGATTGAAAGCAAGATTGACATTGATTATTGATCAAGAGTACTAGAAGCATAAATTCGATAGCCTGATTAAGGATTATTCTCATTATTAGCCAAGATTGAAGAAATTCATCCAATTTATAGAAGAATTGGAGAGATGACAAGATTAGCATGATAGTGATTCGAATGGAAATTCAAATCAAGAATAGCAAAATTATGACATGTCTATGACAAATTGCTATGCAAGGGTTTATGACAATTTATGACAAATTCTATGTCAAGAATTTATGACAATTTATGACAAATTTCTATGTCAAGAATTGATTGATTGTCAATTATGACAAATTATGACAAATTTCTATGTCATTTCCATGAATTTAGGAGAGAAATAGGAGGAAATTGAAATTAGGAATTAAGAAATTGATGGAAATTAGAAATTAGGTAAATTAATTAATAATTTGTCATTTATTAATTAATTCACAAAGAGGAATAATTAGCCAATTAAATGAACATTTAATTGTGACAAGAAGACTTAGGATAAATAAATAAATTATTTAACCTAAAGGGAGAAATGACAAACAAGGTTAAATGATTAAATCATGAAACCCTAGAAGATGAATTAGAAATGCAAAGACGACAATTAGGTCTTGATTGAAGATAATTGATATCGATCATGATTTTAAATTGACAAAGGACCAATGTGATAAATGATTTAATTGATAAAATGTGCCAATTGACGAGGAACAATGACAAATTGATCCAAATTGACATAATTGAGACAGACAACAATCGATGACAAATCGATCACAAAATGACAAAATTGAACAAGAGGACAAGAATCGATGACAATATTGAAAATGACCACGATTAATGACAAATCGATCACAAAATGTCAAAATCAAACATGACAACGACCGATGACAAATCGATCGTCAAACGACAAGATTGAAAATGATAAGGATTGATGATAAATCGATCGCCAGAGGACAAGATTGACAAGAGGACAACGATCGATGACAAATCAATCGCAAGATTGACAGGAGGACAAACCCTAATTAGGATTGACGATGTCCAAAATGATGACAAATAAGCACGCACATTGATGCAATAGGATAAGATCGATTAAAATCATGACTGGAGATTGTTGTCGACAAGACCAAATTCGAGAGCGAGATAAATGAAGAATGTAGAAGAATGACTCGATGTTCACAAATGATAAAGACCAAGTGCGTTACATAGGAGAAATGTTAATGCGACGCAAAAAACCTAAAATGAGGCAATGCACAAATGTTAAAGTATGACTCCGCAAGCGTTGACCATTTTCAGTTGTCTACAATACCGACACTATGCCTCCCCATAAACCCATTTGATCAAATTTATTTGATTAGTTTTAGGGTGCAACCCCTACCGGCTGGGAGCCTTCCGTATTTATAGAGTTGAAAGTGCCGCATGTATGGCCACACAAGTGGATGCCCTTACTAGCACCTTTTTTTTTTAGAAAGCCAAAATCCTTCTAGTTGTTGGGGCAGGAGGTCAGACCTCTGGAGCGGCCCACACACATATTGTTCTCAGTAGAGATACAATGTTCACCACGGGGAGTTTTCATTGGGACTGATGCTTGGCTGCCCCGAAGAAGTGAGTGCCGAGGGTGGAGCCGGTGGGGTCAAGCATCTAAGTATCCGCTCTGAATAGCGTAGCCTCGGGGGAAACCCCATGTGGGATCAACAACTATTGTCCTGGCCAGCCATAAGAAAGTGCTTGTCTTCTTTTGAACATTCAAACATTCAAGACCAAACATCATAACATTGTGTCTTTTGTGTCTTCAAGTGTATGCAAAACATTTTTACATCAAACAACACACTTTTCTTTGAGTCATTTTGAGTCTAAACACTTGAAAACATTGAGTCCTCATCAACATTGTGTCATCTTGTCACGAAAAACAGTCAAAAAAATTCAGATTTGGTCACAACAAACAACTTCACAAATTAGGAAAAAAAGCAGTCCAGCAAACAAGAGCAATTAGTTTCATAATTCTTGAGCTTCCTAGGCTATTTCTTCAGGTTTTCATCTAGAATTCAGCCTGTTTTTGGGTCTCACAAAGTTCATCATTGCTTTACACCTTGCATCACATTCACATTTGTCTAAACTTGAGTCAAAAGGTCACTTGCTTGTCCTCATCTTACTTTGTCAACACACTACATACAACAACATTTTGCTAAGTGGTCCCTCATCAAGGTCTATCACCTTTGGGTCTCATTAGGTCTTACTTAGAGTCAAGGTCAACTTACCTCATCAAGAGAAACTATCATCTCTTTGGAAGCCACACCTACTCTACTACATGCATACTTGGTCTTACACTTTGGATATTGAAAGTACACCTCATATTCATTTACATTCCATCCAACTCTTGGTCTTCCATACTCTTTCCATTTTCATCTAGTCTCACACATTTTGGTCAAGACCTAGTTCATGGTTGAAACCTGTTCCCAAAAATCTAGGAGAGAAGCTAAAGAGGCTCAAGAGTCCACAAACATGAGTGCCTATGAGTATGGCAATGATATCTTCTTCAATTCTGATCATACTACATTACCTGACATGGACACTTATAGAAACATTCAAAATGTTGAGAACATGGATAGCACAAACAACAATGATACACACAATGACAATATGGACAACTTTTCCGTACATTTAGTAGAAGTGGAAGACTCTATCATGGATCCCCATTTTAATAGATTGGTTGAAGAGATCATGAGAAGAGATAGACAACATTTCTTACAAGTGATGGGACAAAGTGGAGCTAAAATACCTCATGATTTTGACATGTCTCAAATAATGGAAAATCGACCTATGCAAGAAACTCAACTCAACATGGATCAAAGGAGACCTAATAGTGGAGGTACTAGAGGACCACGTTTCGTGCCTAAGTCACCCTAATCCTTGTTTCAAAAACCTGAGGTCCCAAATACACATGGTCAAGCTTATGATACTCATCTACGCAAACCTTTATGGAAGTCTTATGTAGAAAAATATACTCAATTACATACCAATGCTAAAAACCAATTGCAAAAGCAATTGGATATCCAAAGGCATGCTCAAAATTTGGACACAAGGAAACCCCACGTCAAATTTGGGGGCAACACACTAGAACAAACTCATGACATGCCTATAGAGTATGGTATACATGGACAAAACAGATATTCCATTCCTCATCATGACTCTATACCAAGTGGTCCCTATACGCAACATCACTATATACCTCCTCCATATGAACATGTGTATGATCAATATCATCCATATATGCAGTATGCTCCTCCTCCACCCAGTGGCTCGGGCATGGGATATGGTCCAAGAAGTCGGTATCCACCTAAGAACAACTTGGAACAACAAATAAAGGACTTACAAAAGAACATGGAGGACATAAATACACCAAAGCCAACTTACACAATGAGAGACATATGTCCCTATCCATTTGACAAAAGCATTCCAATTCCTCCTTTTCCTACACATTTCGTGACACCTAAGTTCGATAAGTACAGAGGCAAAGGAGATCCTAAGGCACATATAAGACAATTTTTCACAGCTTGCATTGAGGTAGCAGCAGAAGAGACATATTTGATGAGATTAAACCCACAAAGCTTAGGTGATCAAGCTATGGAATGGTTCTCCCAAATCCCACCTGGAATTAAGTCTTGGGGTGATCTAGCAGAGGTTTTTATCCAACATTTCTCATACAACATAGAGACAAACATATCAGTCACCACTTTGTGCAACACCAAGCAAAAGGATGGAGAGTCTTTTTCATCATTTTTACAAAGATGGAGGAATCTAGCAGTAGATGCTCTTGTGAAATTCCACAAAAACAAATGGTAGAGATGTTCACTCAGAATGTCAACAGAGAAATTGGTTATGACTTAAGAAAAGCTTGTTTGTCCACCTTCAAGGACATCATTGAAAAAGGCTTAGCAATAGAGAAGGTCCTAATTGAACAAGGAGTAATTAAGATATTCAAAGAAAACAAAGAGGACTTTAAAGGAAAAGACAAGCCAAGATTTTGGAACAAAAATAAGAACACAGTAAATGATGGTGTTGTTGATGCTAATACAGTGTGACCCAAAATCATTTTTTCTGGATCAAGTTCTACAAACAACCAGGTGAATACTCAAACAACTGCAAAACCATGAAGGAAATACACCCCATTGGGAGAACCACTTGAATCAACTTTCAAGAAGCTAGTGGCAAACAAGATAATAACAATTTCAGACAATCCTCCATATGAACCAAAGGTCAAACCAAATTGGTGGAATGATGATGAGTATTGTGAGTATCACAAGAGCAAGGGACATAAAATATGAAACTGTCATCGGCTGAAGAACATCATACAAGATCTTATTGATAGAGGTGACATGGAGATCGAAGGAAATTCATCTAATAAAGAACATGAGATGTTTAAGGAACCATTCCCTAAACATGACAAGGGAAAAACCAAAGCCACAGATGAGAAGACTAACTATACCAGAGCATCCTATAACTATGATTCAACTGTTAATCACATTTCGATGGACAATTATGTCTCTACCATTATCATAAAGGACAAAACACCTGAAAATTATACCCAAAGACCCAAAGTTGTCCTAAAAGGCATTGGACCTTCTTTTGAATCTACCTCTGAATGTAATGTCACAACTCATCGAGGTAAGGTCACTTTGCAAGGTGCTCCAGCTAAAACTACCACTTCCTCATCAACCAAGCCTAAGTACGATCTGGTAGAACAGTTAGGGAGGATGCTCGCGCTTATCTCCATCCTTGAGCTCTTATGCATATCCCTCGCACATAAGGCCATTCTTGACAAAAATTTGAGAGAAACTATTGTCCCCACTGATCTGAACGCGGACTAGTTTCAAGCCATGGTGGGATACCTTTCTGTTCCGCATTCTCTTACATTCACAGAAGTTGGCGACGCCTCTGTGAGCCAACCAGATAATGCACCTTTACACATTGAAGCCTTCCTACACAAACATCGAATAAAACGAGTCCTGATAGATGGAGGATCTGGTCTCAATATATTTACTTTGAACACAATAATACAATTGGGATATTCAGACAAAGTTGTGAATGCTACAAACAAAATTACCATCAAGGCATATGATGAGGAGCGTTCATCCAAAGGCATAGTCACCTTGCCCCTCAGAGTTGGGCCAATTATGAAGGATGTGATTTGTCAAATCCTAGACCTCAATCTCACATACAACATATTGCTAGGATGCCCATGGATCCATGAGATGAGGGCAGTCTCATCTACATACCACCAATACATTAAGTTTCCTCACAATGGAGTTGAAGGAATAGTTAATGGTGATCCTAACCCATTCATATATTGCAACAATATGTGACCTAGATCAGAAATAACAATCCCAGTCAATCGAGAGGTTGTTCCTTCATCAGTATATGTTGATCCAGAATCCTTAAAAGCTTCTACATCCAAACAAGAAGAGCTCAAAGAAAAATTCAAGGTTAAAGACACGGGATGTGGTGAGTATATCTTTCATGTTGATCAACTCCCACTATCTCCTAAGATATTTAGTCGACAAGAAGAACCTACAAACTATTTGCAATGCCAAGGAATTGGGTATGAACCACCTAGTGTTATGGCTACTAAGTCTGAATGCAAATCTCCTGTGGTGGTGCAAGCAACTCTTGATATCAATAGTCCTAAGAGTGGTTCCAACGAAGAATCTATTGAGCATATCGCCAACCCTCTTGAGAACTCACATAGCTTTACCATTTCATTCGTTCATTCCATTTCCACTCCTCTCCTAGACTTGGATCAACAAGAATCAGAAAATCCCTTACTCGTCGAGGATGAAAAATCAAGCTTTGAAAAGAAAAATCCAAAAGTCAAAAATAAAGAGAAGTCTTTTAGTTCAAATCAAAATCAAAAGCTATTGGACTCTGCAAAAATCAAGGTCAAGGATAAAAATCATATGAAGAAAAAAGAACAAGAGATGATCTCCCCTAATATCAAAATAACTGGGGGAGAAAGCTCTAATATTTTAAGTCAAAAAGCATACTTGTTGATCCTAAATCTCCATCATGCTATCCTACTTTCACTTCTTTTCACAATCATAAGCCTTCATCATTCATCCACTTGTTCCACACATCCTTTCCATTCTGGTGATACATCATGGACCTTTAATGGAGCTTCTTCGAGGGACTTTGTTATCAGAGATGCCCAAACTTCTTTAGGTGACACACATATGGGCCTACGTAGTCCACACACTAGTAATTATATCTCAATTACTTTATCAAGGAAGACAGACACTCGAGATACACATCATTCAGTCAAGGAATGACATAACTACAATCATAAGGTAAAGCCTCACACATTTGAGTTAGGTGACTTAGTTCTCAAAGAAAATCCTAAAAATCAGCAAGACAGAGAGAAGAAGGGCAAATTCGAACCAAATTGGCTTGGTCCTTACATCATTACAACAGCCTATGGATCTAGAGCATATCAGCTCTCAACTCCAGATGGCGAACCTTTGGAGGATCCTATCAACAACATGCACCTTCACAGGTTTTAAACATAGCTCTTCAGAGTATCCTAATTTTAAAAAATACAAAAAAATCATAAAAACATACAAAATCATTACTTGGTGAAAACCTGACAAATAGGCGCTTGTGACACAAACAAAATTGAAAAAAAACAATCCTATCTTATCAGTCCTTTCTAGCCTTTCTTTCTTATCAAGAGATTGTCTGCGATCTTTTTAGACATTTTTCATCCAATCTCTCGAGGGGGCATATCATTCCCATCTTGGGGCAACTTTGTATTAGTTCATCTTATCTTTGAAACAACGCGACAAGCTGCATTGTCTCAAAGAGGGGCAAAATGTAGACACCTAAAATTGTCTTGTCTAATTAAATAAATATCTTTATTTATTTAATTATTTTAGCCTAATTCTTCTATTAATTAAATAAATCTTTATTTATTTAATTAATTTATTTATCCTCTTCTAGCCTTATTTCTCATTTAAATAAATACATTTATTTATTTAAATTCCCCTTTTCCTAAATTAAATAAATATCTTATTTATTTAATTGATCCCACTTCTTTTGTTAATTAAATAAATATTTATTTTTTTAATTAATTCATTAGCCTTTTCCACCCATGACACATGTCATTCATCTCTTAATTCCTACACTACCTACCCTCTCATTATTTTCTTATTTCCTCTACCTACCCTCTAATCATAGCCGACCATTTATCTTTTACACCTCTCAATCTTACTCCTCCATTTCTTACAGTGTCTTTTATATAAGGAGACGCTTCCTTCATAATCAATCCCTCCCAAGCATTCTAGCATTTGAACTTTCATATGTGATCAAGTCTACTTGCAACCACATTTCCGTTCTTTGTTGAGCTCTTGTGCACATATAAAATCTGAGAGCAAATATATCAAGCAAGATCAATGGAGATAGGAAGAATGGAGATTCAAACCCTATTGGACATGTGATGGTATAATCTTTGTGATTTCATTTGATTTGCATCATCTTAGGTAATCTTCATATGTTATGGTGGATCTTTGTTGTAACCGGTAGATGCTCATATGCCCATACCTGCAATAATGTCACTCTGCATCCCAATCCTGTTGATCCTTGATACACAAACTGATGCAGCTCATAGTACAAGTGTGCCAACAAACACGACCCCCATACAAACCTGGTGTGCTCTGTCACCAGTGTCTCCAGAGTCCTCCCCCATCTCACAACCAACCCTCGTGTCGCCCTGTCCGGACAGAGGAACCCACTGATCACTCCTACCAGCACCACTGGTAGCGCCAATCTTGTAGCTGTCATGGTGTCCCACACCACATGTCTTGCTCTCATCTACAGTCCTGGATCCTGAAACACTCGTCTCAGCGCATCCCTATCTCCGTATCAATCATAAGGAACCAACTCCCCATTGATCGGTATCCTCAGTATCTTGTACACATCCTCCAAGGTGACTGTCATCTCACCCATCGACAAATAAAACATGCATGTCTATGATTGCCATCTCTCAGCTAATGTAGTCAGCAATCCATGTTCACCTGAAACTCAAGCACATACAAAATATATCTCAAGCCCATAGCCTGAACTGCTGCTCTATCCTCGAATGTCAGCTCTGCTCGTAAACTCTAAGTCGACGGGAATCTCTCCCGTGACTCCAGCATAGGTAGGTCCTCCTACAGTCAAGCAAATCAACTATGTCAATCCTAGTGGCATTCCTTGTTCATCATAAAGTGCTACTTTTTATCTTAGTGCTTATATCTATCATATGACACTCTATCCCAGTGGTACTCCCTGTTCATCGCAAAGTGTTGCTTCCTATCCTAGTGGTACTCCCTGTTCATCACAAGGTGCTGCTTCCTATCCTAGTGGTACTCCCTGTTCATCACAAAGTGTTGCTTTTTGTCCTAGTGGTACTCCTTGTTCATCACAAAGTGTTGCTTTCTATCCTAGTAGCATTCCCTGTTCATCACAAAGTGTTGCTTTGATCCTATCTTTTAGGGCACCTGCTTGAGTGTATCCTCTTGAGTAGCTTATCCAATTGACAATGTATGTTCTATCACAGAATTGTCAATTCCAGCCTAATCCAATTGGCAATGTATGTTCTATCATAGAATTGTCAATTTCTATGGTACTCCTTGTTCATCACAAAGTGCCTCGATCTATCCTATCCTAGGGCCTCTGCTTGAGTGTATCCTCTTGAGTAGTTTCCTGATTGGCAACATATGTTCTATCACATAATTGTCAATCCCATCCCTATCTATTATCCTAGTCTTCCCTAGAGGACCTACTTGAGTGTATCCTCTCAACAACTTATCCAATCGGTAGCGTATGTTTATCACAAAACGGTCGATTCGACCTTGAAGACATAAATACACATTCATGACATAAACGCACTTGCATACTTCACAAACGTGCATGTCCTGCATAAACTTGCCTGAAATACACAGACGCGCTCGCATTGAACACATACACTATTGCAATCGTAGACGCGCTTGGCACCAACGCAGACGCACCTAGCCTACCCAGACGCGCCTGGTACCAATGCAAATGCGCCTTAACGTTTTTCCCCTTGCTTGACACTTTTTTAGACCTACTTAGAGCACATTTATTACACTACCTGACATGCATTTATGACAACAATTAATATGACAAAGTACAAGGAGGTTTTTTGGTACTTACCGGCTCTCCTGCATCTATTGGCCTCTGATATTGGCGAACATGATTGAATCTATGGACCAATGCCATCGCTGTTGACTGTTGACTGCTCTCTGCTCTCTTTGCACTATGATCTCTTGGATGTGTGGATGACAATGAGGATGTTTTCCCTCGTAGTCTATCTTATCGACTACCCTAGCCCTCGTCTCCTGAGTCAGTCTTCTTTATCTCGTGACTCTATCACTTTATCCTATCTTGTCAGTCCTTTCTAGCCTTTCTTTCTTATCGAGAGATTGTCTTTGATCTTTTCAGACATTTTTCATCCAATCTCTCGAGGGGGCATATCATTCCCATCTTGGGGCAACTTTGTATCAGTTCATCTTATCTTCTTTGAAACAACGCGACAAGCTGCATTGTCTCAAAGAGGGGGAAAATGTAGACACCTAAAATTGTCTTGTCTAATTAAATAGATATCTTTATTTATTTAATTATTTTAGCCTAATTCTTGTATTAATTAAATAAATCTTTAATTAATTCATTCATTCATTTATCCTCTTCTAGCCTTATTTCTCATTTAAATAAATACATTTATTTATTTAAATTACCCTTTTCCTAAATTAAATAAATATCTTATTTATTTAATTGATCCCACTTCTTTTGTTAATTAAATAAATCTTTATTTATTTAATTAATTCATTAGCCTTTTCCACCCATGACACATGTCATTCATCTCTTAATTCCTACACTACCTACCCTCTCATTATTTTCTTATTTCCTCTACCTACCCTCTAATCATAGCTGATCGTTTATCTTTTACACCTCTCAATCTTATTCCTCCATTTCTTACAGTGTCTTCTATATAAGGAGATGCTTCCTTCATAATCGATCCCTCCCAAGCATTCTAGCATTCGAACTTTCATATGCGATCAAGTCTACTTGCAACCACATTTCCATTCTTTGTTGAGCTCTTGTGCACACATAAAATCTGAGAGCAAATATATCAAGCAAGATCAATGGAGATTCAAACCCTATTGGACATGTGACAGTATAATCTTTGTGATTACATTTGATTTGCATTGTCTTAGGTAATCTTCATATGTTATGGTGGATCTTTGTTGTTGTTAGGCTAGGGTTTTGTGGTTGAATTCATTTAGTCTTTCAATATTGTTGTCTCCACAAAATTATATGTTTATATAGAATCATTGTCATATATGGTAACACCTTGAGCAAGATGTATGGGAAGGAGCTAATAGAAGTTAACTCTAATTTCTGTTATAAATCAAGGTGAATAAAGCTTGCAATATGAACTTAAATGAATATTATTGCAAGATAAACTCTTAACAAAGTGATTGCAAAATCAAAACAAGAAGAAGAAAACCATAACGCACGAAACACCAAATTTACGTGGAGAAACCCTTTTGAGAAAAGACTCCACCATGGAAAGAGACACAAGTATATTACTAATCAAATGAAGATTACAATACTGATACACTTCTCTTCTGTAATATTTGACAACTCTCCATTATCTTGGATACTGAAAAATACCAAATGAATAATTCTAGATTAAAGCCCTGATTTATAGAGATTTATGAGGATGAATACCACCATGGTATCACCAAACAATAGGTTACAAAATCACTTAGAAAATCTTATGTGTATCTTCTTGAAATGAGTCAAAACAACCAAAATAGCCTCTTACAGATACTCTTACAACAGTCATAAGGCATCTCTCATGCATGGCCACCTTCGTAAGGATTGTGTCATAAATATTGTCATAGAATCAATAATGATTGTCATAATTGTCATATATGCTCTTACAACCCATTACAAGTTTCCAACCACCTCAAAATAGAAGCTTCCAAAAGGGCTCACCTATCTATTTTGTCCTTTTCCCTGAGGACAAACAATAAAAGTAACTTTTCCTTCACATGGTCTCTTTCACCACTATTGGTTAAATGATTTAACCTCTTATAGGTAAATTACAAAAGATATTAGGAAAATAATAAATTAAAGGATTTGCAAGGTTGATGGCACCTAAATCCTAGCATTCTCCCACTAGACATCATACATTGTAAATTACCCCATAGAGATACAAAATACAAATCAAGTATAGTGATCAAGGCCCATGGCCTTCTTGCACCAAGAGAACATATCTGTGGTCACTAGATTTATGAGGGAATCAACAACATTATCCAAAGTGTCAACTTTTCAATCATGACTTGTCCACTCTCAACCATCTCTCACACAAAGTGAAATTGGACATCAACATGTTTATTACGAACATGATACATAGGATTTTTGGCCAAACATATGACACTCTAACTATCACATCCAATCCTCACTATCTTGCAATCAAAACCAATACAATTACCAAGTCTTTATAACCAAACCACCTCCTTAGAGGCATGTGTAGCAGCCATATACTTTGGTTGAATGGTGGACAATGCAACTTTAGGTCGTCTTTTACTCATCTAACTTATTGCACCTCCAAACAAAGTAAACACATAGACACTAGTGAACCTTCGACTATCCAAGTCACTTGCCCAATCCACATCAACAAAACCTTGTATGTACAATGACTTATCCACACCATCAATACCATGGTATACCTAACAATAATAAGAAGTACCTCGCAAGTATCTTAATACCCTTTTAACAAAAGTCCAATATTCTTTACCTGGGTTAGAGAAAAAGTTTCTTAGAACTCCCTCTGCTTGGGCTATGTTTGGCTTAGTACAAGCCATTGCATACATTAAAATCCCAATGACACTAGCATAAGGAACATTAGACATCTCTTCAATATAATCATTAGAATTGGGACACATGTCTAAAATCAACTTAGTACCAACGGGAAATGGAATACTTATTGGCTTACAATCCTATGTTTTAAATCTCTGCAAAATGGTGTCGACATACCTACTCTGACTTAACCAAAGATTTTTGTGAACTTGATCCCTATTGATTTTCATCCCAAGAATATATCTAGCAACCCCCATATCCTTCATATCAAATGTGTCAGAAAGCTGAGTTTTGATCTCTCCAATCATCGCCTTGTTGTTACCAATAAACAACATTTCATCAACATACAAGACAATAATTAGTAATTGATCATCAATAACCTTAATAAAAACAGAGTGATCCTCTTTGCTTCTAACATAACCCAAATTTAATGCAAAAGCACCAAACTTTTGGTACCACATCCTAGGTGATTGTTTCAAACCATATAATGATCGTTTTAATCTACAAACCAAGTTTTATTTTCCTTTATCAACAAGACTGCCACTTTGTCGCACATAAATCTCTTCTTCAAGATCCCCATGCAAGAAAGCAGTTTTAACATCCATTTGCTCTATCTCAAAATCACAAACAATAGCAATAGATAATAGGAATCTAATAGAAGTTAGCAGCTTAGCAACATGAGAAAATATTTCACTGAAATCAACTCCCTCTCTCTAGGAGTAGCCCTTGGCCACCAATCTGGCCTTGTACCTTTCTAACTGACCATCTACTCCAAATTTCTTCTTGTTTTGATTATGCAATCACTTTATTAAGGGTTTATCTTTAGTTTCAAATTTGCAATAATATTCATTTAAAGTTCATATTGCAAGATTTCTTCACCTTGTTTTACAATGGTCATCTAGTCCAAATTTGTTCTTAAATATCCACTTGTATCTAATGGGCTTTCTTCCTTTGGCCAAACTAACAAGATCCCAAGTGTCACAACTATCCAAAGCTGTCATCTCCTTTTGCATGGCCTTCATCTAAGACTCACTTTTCTCAAAAGAGAGTGCTTCCTTGTAAGATCTAGGTTCATCGTCAGTACTTAAAAAAGAAAACTTAGAACAAAAATATGGTGGGCTATACTTGTCAACTAGATTCCATTGTCTTGTGCACCTTCTCAAAGGTGGACTAAGAGGTTCTTCCTCATTATTTGTAACTTCTTTGATTACAACAGATTCTTCAGAACTTTCACTTGAACTCTCTTCTTCTTCTTCTTCTTCTTCTTCTCCATCTTCTTGTCCATCTCTTTGTTCTTCCACATGTGCATCTTCCTACTTAGTTTCAAAATGCACTGTCATTGACTTTTCCTTTGGTTGTTCTTCACCCGAGTCAACTCTAAATTCCCTAAAAAATCACATCTCTAAAAAGGATCATTTTACGAGTTAGAGGATTTCAAAGATTGTGACCTTTTATATTCTCATCATATACTACAAAGATGCATTTTTTAGCTTTTGGATCTAATTTAGATTGCTTCTCTAGAGGTACATGAACAAAAGCCTCACAACCAAAGACCCTTAAACGTGAAACTGGAGGCTTTTTACTCAACAACATCTCATAAGGTGTTTTATCAACAAGAGCTTTACAAGGAGATCTATTAATTAAATAACAAGCAATACCAATAGCTTGTGCCCAAAAACATTTATCTAGCTCAACATTACTTAAAATTCTCCTAGCTCTTTCCATTAATGTAAGGTTCATTCTTTCTGCTACCCCATTTTGTTGAGGAGTATAAGTTGTAGTCTTTTTCCTTAAAATCCCTGCATGTTTATAAAACTTATCGAATTCATTAGAGCAATACTCACCCCCGGTATCAGATCTCAATACTTTTGTCTTATAATCTGATTGCTTTTCAACTAGTGCCTTATCTTCCTGAAACTTAGTGAAAACTTTAGATTTTGAATGCATGTAATAAATTTAAGCATATCTTGAGACATCATCAATGAAGGAAACATAATATCGACATTTACTCAAAGAGAACATCCATTGGACCACATACATCAGAATGAATAATATCTAAAAGTCTCTTAGGTTTATTGACCTTTTTAGGAAATGAAGATCTATTTTGTTTACCAAATAGATAGTGCTCATAGAAATCACTCTTACTAACAAAATAATCAGAAATACCCTCAACTAGTTTCTTGTCTAAAATGGTTTTAAGATCTTTTTTTCTATTGTGACCCAATCTATGGTGCCGCAACATACATGCATTTTCAATCCTCGTTATAAAAGTTAAATTACAAAGAGCAGGAGCATGTAGCTTAAATAAAGTCCCTATTTGAGATCCTTTAGCAATTATTAGACTTTACTTTATCAACCTGTAACAAGACATCAAATGTATCGTGCATCCCAGAATCATTCAATTTGAAAACTGAAAGTAAACTTCTTGCAAGATCTAGAATATGTAAAACATTATCAATAGAAACAATCCTCCCATCATTGAAACATAACTTTACCTTTCCTTTGCCAACAATCTTATCGTAGGAAGCACCTGGATCAACAAGCCAAGCACTTGGATCAACAAGCCAAGAATCATTACTAATAAAGTTAGCTGAAATAAACAAAGCATCATAATCACTTACATTTGAGGACATATCCATGGAAGTATTAGTGCCCTTTGTCTTATTTCTACACTGCTTCACATGCCCTCTTTTACCAAAATTCAACACTCCACTTTGCTCTTTTTGGGGGTCTCAAAATATCCTTTTAACTTATCCTTCTTTTAATCCCCTTAGACCCTTTCTCCTTAGGCCTTCCTAAAACATGAAAGGTATCTTGGGAGCCAATATTCATGGTCTTTCTCCTCATCTCTTTTGAAAGAATTAAGGGAACCACATTGTCCATCTTAGGCTCTGCACCATCACTACACATGGCAATAACTATATTTTTCCAAGAATGAAGTAGAGAGAAAATCAGTAAGATACATCTATCTTCATCATCAATCTTAACATCTATTGAAGCAATTTGAATTATAATCAAATTAAATGCATTCAAATGTGTAACAATAAAATCACTCTCTTTCATTTTTAGAGAATGCAAACGTCTTTTCAAATACAACTTATTAGACAAACTCTTAGTTTGGTAGATTTCACCCATTTTCCTCCATAGCTTATAGGTTGTGTCTTCTATAGACACATTTAGGAGGACAGAGTCTATGAGACACAACTGAATAGTTCCCCATACCTTCTTTTCATTTTTCTTCCATTCTTCATCTGACAATTGAGAGTTAGCTAGTTTCTTTTCTTTAGAAACATATAACCATTGATCTATTTCTTTAAGGAGATCTTCAACTTTCAACTTCCACTTCTTGTAACCAGTGTCATTGAACTTCTCAATATCTTGATGAGAGGTGGAGGCCATGGTATACAACCTTTCTTAAATATGAAAAAAACCCACAAAATCAAAAGCTCCCACTTCAGCAAAAAACCTTCAACACTTATAGAGAAAGGCGTCCCTCCCTCAACAGAACCGTTAGCTCTGATACAAAATATTGTTAAAAAAGGTGAAGAAAGCTTGCAATTTGAACTTTAAATGAATATTAATAGAAATTTGAAACTAAAGATAAACCCTTAACAAAGTGATTGCAAAATCAAAACAAGAAGAAGAAAATCATAACACACGAAATACCAGATCTACGTGGAGAAACCCATTCGAGAAAAAGATCTACCATAGAAAGAGTGGCAAGTATATTACTAACCAAATGAATATTGCAGCAACAATACACTTCTCTCATAGACCTCTGTAATATCTGGCAACACTTCGTTATCATGGAAACTAAACAAGACTTAATGAATAACTCTAGCTTAAGGCCCCAATTTATAGAAATTTGTGAGGATGAATACCACCATATTATCACCAAACAATAGGCTACAAAACCACCTAGAAAAATTCATGTTTATCTCCTTGAAATGAGTCAAAAATATCCAAACTATCCTCTTATTGATGGTCTTACAACTATCATAAGGCATCTCTCATGCATGGGCACCTGCGTAAGGGTTTTGTCATAAATATTATCATAGAATAAATAATGACTGTCATAACTATCATAGACACTCTTGTAACCCCTTACAAGTGTCCAACCACCTCAAAACAGAAGCTTCCAAAAGGGCTCACCTAGCTATTATGTCCTTTCCTCTTAGGACAAACGGTAAATTTAAATTTGCTTTTACATGGTCTCTTTCACCACCATTGGTTAAACAATTTAACCTCTTCTGGGTAAATTACAATAGATATTAGGAAAATAATAAATTAAAGGATTTACAAGGTTGATGGCACTTAAATCCTAACAATTTTGAGAAGCCTACTCTTGTAAGAAATCCATTTTGGTGAATTATAATTGGGCTACCTATTGTGATGATAAATCAACACACACTATCAAAAACTTAAAAGGAGGAAAAAAAAACAATGAATTGATTTCAAAATAATAGAAAATGCACAACAGATGTAATTTAATCAACACCGTATATTCTACAGTAAATGCATTCAAGAATGGTAGATCTCCTATTGGAATGATTAGCTCAATCTAACTTGACTATGGAACCATGCTAGAAATTAATATATTAGATTACTATTCATTATAAATAAAATATTAAATAAACTAAAAGCTAAGAATTACTAGATGCACAAACTTAATGCATTACACCATAATGGAGAAAAATATTCTAGGTAAACAAAATAGAAAGCTTCATTCTATAGATAGAACCTAGGGATGCTACTTCTCTTCACTTCTACATTGCCAATAATAAATCTCTTATATGCGATATTATCAAACCTCCAAAAAAATTGAATATCCTCTCAATTATAGAGAAGCTCCTTAGATATGTGAAGAGGGGTGGAAATATATTTGAGAGGGTATTTGCCATGGCTATTCAAAACTAACTGTTACCTATTCTCATTAACAAGCTCAATTAGGTAGAGCTTTTAAGTTTTAATAAACAGAAAGGTACATTTTTATTCTGTTGTGTTACATTCATATGTACAAAGAGAGAACATAAATATTACACTATCATATCTCATTATGCAGATGCATATGATATAGAAAAAGGACACAGTTTTTGAGAAAAGTAATCTTTATTAATATGAATGTACAATGTCTCACACAAGCCGTGAGACTATCTGGTATAGTGCAAATGAAGAAAATACTATATATTTACAGATGAAAAACATAAATGTAAAATGCACATAAGGAAGGGTGACTTTTCAGTGCCTAAATGATGAGTCCTAGCAATGAGGAGTCCTTTTTGTTTGGCTTTGTGTCGTCTAGTTTACATCCAGTTGTGCCTCCTTGCTGCCCTTGAGTACCTGCTTTTACGAAAAATAGTGTTGTTAGAGAAATGAAGGTCATCATTCATTATCTGCACATGCACCTACAAACATATAATCCATCCCTCATGTGTATCATAACAACTAATATGTCATATAGGTCCAAGAGACATGTGTCAGATCAAATCATCAGGAAGAAATTAGATATGCATTGTTTTTGTCTAACTTGTTTTCTTCATGTGCATATACAGGAAAAGTGATGTGGTTGTTTGTCAAATTACAACATGTGGGTTAAAATGTGGCTCCCACAAGGGTTGAGCCCAGCATGCTTTATTACGATAGTCAGAAATCGTAAGAACAAAAATGACATTTATCATTATGAGAGCAGTAACAAATTCATAAATGAAGTCATAAAGGGCCAAGGTTCCTTATAGTAGTTCATTCATAGTTAAAGGTAGTTCATAGATGTACTATAAAGCAACCATAATCAGTGAAATAGTAGTCAAATCTGCCAAAGGAATATAGCACATAAATCATACCAGAATTGTAGCATTCTAAGCATTCATTTTGCCAGTCACAATCATGTGAGACAGTGAGATGAAAGGAGCATCTCGGAGAAGCCAATTCATGTTACAAAGGCAAGCTCACAGTCCTTGGATCTAGATTATGAAGGTATTGTTGCAAACAATAGAGGACTAGTGAAGATTGATGTTATATCAAAACATGGATAAGATCTAGTGAACTCTTGAAGACCTGTGATCAGCGTTTGAGGGCAGCAACTTTGATGTATAAAGATGAAGGCACAGTTTGATCAAGGTCACAATGACAATGTATAAGCATTAAGTGCATCCATGTCAAAAGGCACTAGATGGAGTCAAAGGGATAAGTTATAAATCATAGAGAGTCAAAGAAGTCACCAAAGAGTGTAAGTTTGTAAGCTGCAATACTCATTAAGGAATTTCATAGTGATTTTTCAATGGATCTAAGTAGGGGATATGGACAATCCTTAGCCAAGGGGTGTAATAGTTTGCATGAGGACAATAATAATAGTCCAAAGCATTTTAGGGCAATTTTTTACATTTACAAGTAGAGTGCATGAAGATCATAAAAGGTTTCAGACCTACTAATAGTGTAGTTAAGAATATCAAAGAAACTTATAGGAAATCATGAACTTCTTGTAGCAGCAGGGAAGATAGTCACAAGAAGCCTCTAAATGGATAAAAGGGAAACTAATTGGCATTCAACAATGGCCTTTGCACTGTCAAATTAATTATAATGATTGATAATCAGATAAAATAGGTTTACAGTCTGTGAAGGTTACAATTGACAGTCATAGAAGAAATTCAGTCATAATGTGTCAAAATTATGCTACAAGTTCTAAGACGGACCTACAAGAGAGCATCATGATAATCATCATATGATAGACAAAGTGTAGTTATATCCTAAAGCAGTAATGACATTAAATGAGCAACCCACAGAGCAGGGCATAAAAATGATAGAAAAATATGACAATCTATAGTAAAAAATGCAGTCATCATGTAAAAAGAGATTGCAGGTATATAAACATTCCTAATGCATGGATAAAACTTGAAGATTGAAATCATGTTAAAGACAAAGGCTCAAGGTTGAAAGGTAGTTTCAATTAGTCTTCATAGAAAAATGCAATGACTTCACATCATAATGTAGCCCCAAAGATCTAAAGGTACAGAGGTAAACTCTATTGCAACAGTTTCAAGATAGTAATTGTTGTATCCAAAGTGTAGTCATAATGTTCATTCCCAGCTTCAAGACAACTAATGAACAATGGCATAGTGATTTTAAGTCCTAGATGATAAGAGTCAAGCAATCATTAGCAGATAAAGGGAATAGACAATGGTTTTCAATAAATCATGTGACAATCTTCATAGCAGCAGTCTCAGAGCATAGCCAATATGACTTTAGAGCAACAAGTTCATGAAATCATGTATCAAAGTCTTCAAGAAGTCTTAAAGACAAAGCAACTTTTCATAGAGCAGTCCATGATTTTGAATGTTGATGGAGAAAAAGGTAGTTTTAAAGTCACAAAGAACAAAGAAAATATGAGAACATTGCCACAGTGATAGTGCAAGCAGTAGCTACAACACTCTTCAAATCTTATTCAAGGGTAGAGTTATGCAACCATGAAGCCATAATGATGTAGTGAATTTATCAAAGACTAAGAGCATAATACAAAGACAATAGGCATGAAAAGGAGGAACATTATTTCATAGTCACCAAGCCTCAAACACCGTGTACAATTAATGAGAAAACTATATTAGTCACAGTCATATAAGACTATCAAAATAATCATGAAGATAATTGTTAAGTACAATGAAAGCTCTGTCAAAGATAAGATGTAATACAAGTATGTTAAGACAAGTGATCTCAAAAACATCCATACACATTTACTGGGAGAAGCCATTTCACAATGCTCAAAGCCCAAAAGACAATGATACTTTGAATCTACACTCAAAAGGCTAGAACAGTATACAAGAGATCATGAAGACAATGTTATAGCTATAGAAAAGGATAGTCAAGTCATTCCAATAAGGTGTGCCCTTATTCATTGTCATTGTTTTAGCATGTTAGTATGATAATCAAGACAAAATGAAGAGTTTCATCTATACAAGAGTATTCAAGGGTATTGCCTCAGTCAAAATTTTAGTGATCTTCATTATCAAGAGGACAGTCCTCTTGGCATCTTTACTAGTCCACACATCAAAGATCCAAGTTGTCATAGACAAAGAAGGTGCAAGAGAAGATCTCAAGACAGTGCACAAAAATGTATGTATAGTGATAAAGACAGAGGAGTGTGTCATAAACAGTGGTAAGGGTTTTTGTTGAGGAGCCACAAAGATAAATTTAAGATAATGTTGATCCTCAATCATTAATGCAGTCAAAGGGCATCCAATTCATGTTAGAGTAGTGAATGAAGACTGTCTCAGCCATAGACAGAAGAGGGCAAACCTATGACAAAAGAGGAGGTTGTAAATATGAGCACTATGATAGTAAGATGCAAAGACAATCCATGGGATCAGACTCACCATAGATTGTCATAGTCACAGTACAACCATAAGAGAAAGGGCGGTAAGGAATATCTTCAGTCCCACAAGACCTAGTTGCAGTCCTAAACTACATCTTGTGAAAGCAGTGATATAGTCATAGCAGCATGCGTTCATTAATCACCATTGAACAATACACAAAGTAGTCAATCATTGAGATAGGTAGAGCATTCATCAAAGCACATATTCAGTATATTGTCAAATCTCAAAGACAAATCTCAGAACAAAGCCTAGGCAGTTTTAATGATGGTCCACAATCCCACAAATATCAAAATGACAATCCTAAGATAGTAAGAATTATGCCAAGACAATGATCTTTTGAGTATACATAAAGATGATTGTCAAATAACAGTAAAAAATCACCATCATACATGTATAAAGCACTCTTATATTGTGGACAAGTAACCAAAGATCTATCATGAAGAAAAAAATCAATGATCAATAATGTCATGACAGTGACTTGACCGTGATAAAAAGGAAACCCTTCTTGAGCAGTCATAACAGTTTCAAAGATAATGGCAGCCAATATTGAACATCAAAGAGCAATATCTCAAGATTGACAACAGAAACAATCACAACTTCAGGAGTAATATGTTAAGATAATAAGCCAAATTTGGAGTGTAATCTTACCTGAGCACACATTTCCCTGCAAAAGATTTTCTCCAAAACTTCAAAAAAATGGAGGATTCCCAGTTCGAGCTCAAACCCTAAGCATCATGGCGTCCTTTCAACATGCAAAGGAGTAAACAAAATGAAAGAAAGATGAAAACTTTTCATCTTTTCACCTTTTGTTAGGGTTTTGAAACCCTAATGTGAACCCAACAGAAAAAAGGCATTTTTGCCTTTTAATTTTGAAAAGCTTTTATACATAAGTTAAGCCCAAGTTAATTTATGCCCTCTCTTCTTGTGCATTCTTTACTAGAATAAAGGCAACAAGCCTTTTTCTTTGCATTCTTTACTAGAATAAAGGCAACAAGCCTTTTTCTTTGCATTCTAATTCTAAAATTGTAAAACTTTATTAAAAATGATGATGCAAATCATTTTAATAAATGTTATTTGTCCATACAAGGAAGATCCATGGCTTTTTGAAAAGGCATAGTCAAATGAAAGAGTTCATATAAGCTTGGAAGCTTTTTGCATGTATCTAGGATCTTAATTGAAGATGTGTCAACATGTAGAGAGAAATTAGGTGATTTGGTCACCTAATTGGTAGTGTAGCTTCAGTTAGAGAGTCCAAATGGATGAAGGTTGAGTCAAGGAGGGTTTTTAGGCATTTGACTCCTTGATTCTTTTGGTTGCATCCTTATTTTGGAGGGATTTTCAGTTGCATTCGACCCCAAGAGGTTGTCTTCAATTTGACAACTCTTTATGCAGTTTTGGAGGAGTTCTCTTTTAGTCACATGCTTGATTTGTAAGAGAGGTGACATCACATCATTCTTGGAGCCAAAATTCAAATTTTTAATTTTGGAGGCCTAATTGTATAATTCACTATTTTATCTCTATTCTCTTTAGTTCGGAGTTTGTACCTGTAGTGGCAGTACTTTTTTCTTACTTTGTAACTTATTTCTTATGAGTTTAGCAGATTTGTAATGCAGATACCTCCTGATTTTTAATAAAAGTTCATATCCTTCTCAGATTTGTGTTGTTCAAGCATTGTGTGTGATTTCTTAGAGTGATTTTTGTGATTTCTATGCAATCCTTCTTTTCATCTTATTGCCTCATTTTTTTGTTCATATGCAGCATGTTATAGTGTTGGTCATTAACCATGTTTCTTCCATTTGTTGAATGTTTGTTACGAAAACATTATGGTTTTATTTCAAGAAAACTTCATTCATAGAAGCCTTTTAAATGAAACATGTGATTGTTGTGAGTATTTGTAGCTTCATTTACAGAGTCATCTTGTGAGGTTTAAAGGCATTTTAAAATTATTTTTCAGTTGGTGAATCACCTAGCAGTTTAATTTTCAGTCTTTGCATATCTTTCTTATCCTTTTCCCAAGTCATAATTTTATTTTAGTTTGAGGTGATAAAAAAGGAAGCCGACCTATAATCCAAAGGTCTACTATCACTATAGGACAACCTAAGAGTAGTCCCATGTTTCACGGGACTGCAGATATCTCAAATTTGTGTCGGGTGCAAATCCTCGTGGTGACACTAACATTTACAAATAATTAATAATTTAATAGTTTATTAGATTATTTAATTGTTAAATAATAATTTTTATAAAGCATTTAATAAGAATAAGGTTTATAACCTTATATTAGCACAATCTATAAATATTATAAGGGTATGACCCCTAATAACCTTATGCTTTAATGAATATGTTCATGAACAACCCTTTATGTTTCAAAATTATTATAAAATGGAGAGAGATATATTCTTTACAATTTAAAAAATAATTTGTTTTTGTTACAAGATAGGGTTGCCATTGCACCAAAAGATCGACTTGTCAATGCTCGATTCAACCACTAGACTTATAGAATCTACATGAGGCTATTAAACCATGTCGCGAATCCGCGCGAGGGATGCTGGCCCACTGCCAACAATCCCCCTCCCAACGTCACTCACCGCGGCCTACATGATTCGAACCTGTGACCAAGCTCTAATACCACTTGTTACAAGCTAGGGTTGTCGTTGCACCAAAAGATCGACCTGTCAATGCCCGATACAACCACTAGACTTATAGAATCCACATGAGGCTGTTAAACCATGTCGTGAATCCCTACGAGGGACACTGGCCCACTGCCAATAGTTTCTTGCCTCTTGAATGTCAAGGATCACACTCTAATACCACTTGTAATAAAATTACTTGTACAATAGAATAATAGAATAATAGAATAAGAAAAAGCTATTAATATTTTATAATACTTAAGATAATAAGCCACTAAAGAGGATAATCCTCCAAAATTCTCCAAAAAGATCATAGTTTGCAATTGGATAATAATAACCTAACCACTACCCCATATAATATCGTACTTATTTTATGAATGACACCCACAATGGTCCAACTACATATATAAGACCATAGAAAAGAATTATTCTAACTCCATGTAGGCCACATACATATAAATACAATCAATGGGCTAAGGGCATAGCAATAACTTTGTATGGATTTAGAATTACAAATAGAATTACAAAGAGAAGTGAAGCAAATTAGAAGCCAAAGTAAAACACATCAAACCATATTAGGGGCAAGATACTACAAAAAATAATTTGGCTTCTCTCTCACAATAAATTTATGTTGATAATGACTCCAAAAGAGAGAAGGGCAATTGTTAGAGCCAATTGATGTTTATTACTTCCAGGACATGTTATTTCCTAGGTTCATCCCAAGGGAGACATGGAGACCAAAGGAACTAAGTCTAAGGCTATGATTAATGAGATAGAGTATGAAAGTAAACAAGAAGAGGAGTTTTTGGGAGACACTCTTGCTACTCGTTTTGGAGCACCCAGGTACCATACTTTGAGAGTTTGGAGAGTTTTGCAAGGTCAAAAGGTGACAAGGTTGATTAATAATGGAATAACTCACAATTTTATAGATTCAACTTTGGTTTCCAATAAAGATTTGGATACCAAAAAAAATGACGGGTTTAATGTTATGCTTCTGGATATCAAAATCATTCCTTGCAAGAGGAAACTGCAACAACTCAACTTATTTTTGGGAAGGTATCAAGTCAAGGGTTATTTATACATTGTGGGATTGCGCAAAACATATATAGTCTTAGGCGTGCAATGGTTGCACTCACTAGGAGAATTTATGAGAAAAACTATCAAACAATGGAGTTCAAATTTGGAATGAATGGGAAGGAGATGATACTCCAAGCCCTTTCAAATGGAGCCCCAAGCATGGCTAAAATGAAAAGAATGGAGATGTGTGCTCAAAAAGACCAAGTCACTCATACATGAAGATAATCAAGGACTCCCTCCAAGGTATGATACTTCAATAAGATAATGTTTGGTCTATTTTAAATATGATCATAAAAACACACCAAAAATTTCTACCATATGAGGTGTCCAAGAAGGGACCTTTTTAGGAAGAATCATCACTCTAGAATGGTTATTTGAGACTTTAAATGTAAGATCCATAAGACATGGGTCATTGTGAATGCTACTACCCATCTCGATATTATTGTCACTCGTATCCTTAGCTTCCCCCACCCATTCAAAATAGTCATAGAGAGGAATTTGAAGAAGAATCTTCCACCTTAATTTGAGAATGATGTAAGAAGGTTTCCAATCAGCATTTATTTAATCTTGAGTGAGGAAAAGGAAAATGATAGTCATGGAAAAATATTTTAGTTGATGATATTATCTTCAAATTGTTTAATACTAGCAAATACAAATATGATTTTTTACTCTAATAGGTTGAGTAAGTGGTGTCACATGAAAAGAGAATTGAGTATTTACATCTCATCATTATAAATAGTGTTAGTTGTGAAGTTTGGGGTAATATATGTGACTATTGTAATAACCTTGTTGCACTCATACAATCTATTTTAACCTGGTTTGTAGAGGGGACAACACGGGGTCTTATGATCAATAAATGTAAACGTGAACTTCTTAACAAAGTCTTGGAAGAGGCATTTTCTCATGATGTTAAAGCTTACACATATGGTACTAAGGTCATTAAGAAAGCAAGGGTGGTGCTAAATAAGATAGTTTACTTGTTGTAGTGCTCAAGGTCAATGAACATGCATCCATGCTATGATGTCTTTGCATGAAGTGGATAAAGATCTTTGGAGTTGCAATTGCTTAAGGGCAGGCACTCTTGGGAAGGATGGACTGTAATGCTCGCTCCTTACAATAAAATAAATACTATAGGATAATGTTATGTGACTTTTTCCCCAAGAGAAGATAAAGTTATTATAGCGTCATAAAATTGTGACCCTAGCAATTTACGACTACATTAGGGTCCTCACGCTTGCGAACTTGAATCCTCTAGCCTGATCGGAGATCGGAGAGTGCTCGGTTTGTGAAAACTACTTATTCCTTGGCCTCCGCATCACTCTATCCACACTCTACCTTGGAGAAAGGGGTAGGACAAGGGTGTGGCACCCTTGCCCCCCCTTGGACAGGGGCATGGAGCCCTTTTCCTCCCATGAGCCCCTGTCCCTGCCCTATTTTGGGGCAGGACCTTTTTAGAGCATGTCTTGTGGGTTGTGCAGTGAGCAGGAAATCTCCCCGATGTCGACCCATGATGAAATTCAAATCCTTCAAACATGTATTTAAGGGCATTTGTCCTCTCATTTGCATAAGTTCATAAGTGGAATTTTGATAAGGTCATGTTGCATAAGCGATCAAGCATTCAAGAGCATTCAAGCATTCTTTTCTAGCATTGAGCATTCTCAAGTCTCCCTTCATGGCTAGGTGTTGCATTCAAGTCAAGGATTCAACCATTGAAGAGGAGATTGATTTCAACATTCAATTCCACACAACATTTCTATCAACATTGCTACTACAATCTCCCTTGAGGTGATTTACAATTCAGTCTTTCATTTACATCTACTTGCAAGTACTTTCTTTCATTACTTGCTTAATTCCAAAACTAGGGTTTGACCTAAAGGCAAACCCCCAATACCAACACATTTCCCTCTCTTTTCTATGTGTAGGTTGCAGGTGCTCAGTTGTACTTTCGGATTTGGGCTTCATTTGCAGAGGCGAAAAAACCCTTTTCATTTCATAAATTTTTCGGAGGACCGTGTACATTCTTGCCACAGTCCGGACAACTTTTCGTCAAATTTGCAGGGCGACTTCATCTAGACATTTTACTGCCAAATCTAGGTGCACAACTTCATCCCATATCGGGATCTCAAGTTATAATCGATTCTTTGTCACTTTTGCACTACATAATTCAATGAATTTCCATTTCAATTCAAACAAAAGGGAATAAGGGGATCATCATAAACATTCCTTAATTCATTCATAATTCAATCTATCATCTTTATGCGGAGATTGGATCTAGTGAATTACCCCTTATCTCCCTAATGTAATGGTGAAAACTATTTGAAGAGTAATCAATAGTGAAACTCTCATCTCTCTTTGAGGGAAAGGGTTAGTTTTCCTCTTGATCTATCACTCATCATCTTTCCACCATCACATTTTGGTGAACCCGACGTCTTGCATGCTATCCTTTGAACAACATTGCATATTTTTCATTTACAAGTTTCAACTTTATGCAAACTTAGTGGTTAATTCATTAAAAGCCCTAGTTTTAAAATTTAAAATTGACTTTGTGATTTGTAAAAATTGCTTGTGTTTGTCTTAGATCTGAAAACTGCTTTGTTTGTCAGATTCAATTTCCTCATTGTCTTGTTCAATTTGCAATTAAAATTTACAAAATTAAGAGGTTACTTGTTAAAGCCCTAATTTTCAAAAATCATATTGAACTTGTGCAAAAATTGGATTTCAACTTAATTTTTAGATTTCTAATTATTCTCAAATTTGTTTTCAGTGCTACAATTCAAATTTCCAATTTCTCCCCTATTTCCTAAAATTCAAATTTCAAAATTAAGTGGTTAGGTCATTAAACCCTAATTTTTAAAATTAATTGGATTTTGTGTGAATTTCAAATCAATTTCATTTACATTCAAAATTCTAAACATTTTCCAAGGTGTCCCTATCCATTAGGTTTGACCCTTTTCAAAATTGCACTTCAATTCCTCTTTTTTCTTCAAAACCCTAATAGGGTCCTATTTTCACATTTGCGCCTTCATTTCACCCATCTAGAGATTGTAAATTCACCATTTTTTTGGGTTAGCTTTAAAATCATCGTAATATCCATCCTTGAAAAATTCAAAAAAAGTTGGTCGGACCATGTGCGTTCCTGCCACAGTCCTCGGATTTTTTCCTGAAATTTCGGGAGACTGTTATGACTATATTTATTAGCCTAAATCTAGAAGATTGGCTCATTTTATCAATTTTTGATCCCTCTAGAATTGGAAATACCTTCAAAAGTCAGCATTTCAACTTTCAAGATTTTTTTTTAAATTAAGAGGTTAATTATAGTCTACCCTAATTTTAAAATTAAGTGGTATTCCCTTGGCCCTAATTTTGAAATTCCAATATCCTTTCATTTTTGGAAATTGTGTCAACCTCTTTTTCCAACAAAGTTCAAATTGTGTAATCATTATTTTTTAAAATTTTGCATTAACCAATTTTGTAAGCTTTGTTTCACAATTCAAAATTCAAATTTTCACTCCAGTGCATGAGTTTTACCACTATTAGTCCTACCTATCCTATCCCAACTAGATGAAGCATTAGAACTAAGGCTTCCCAAGGTTTAATTACTGAGGAGATGGAGCCTAATTTGGGTGACTTCTTTAATGAGGATCATGCTTCCCATCCTAATCATGTGCCTATTCACCCCATTGATGGATCCCATGATGAAGAAGAAGCTTTAACTAGGGTTTCTTTAGATCAAATTTCTACATTGGACAATCAATTTGATAGCTTTCAACAATGGATGTCCCAAGAATACCCTAATAGTGAAGCTCTTCCATTAATTGAAGGTCTTAAGAGCATACTCCAAAGTGATAAGAATGAAATTGATATATTGTGTGGCATTGCACATATTGTGGATTCTAATGTTAGGCCTATTAAGAGTTGTGTCGAAACCCTAGTTTACTCACAACCTTCAACACAAGTCAATTCCTCCATTCCTTTGACCAATCCTATGACTAGTATTCCTACTTTCACATCTAACATCATGGCTACTTCAACTCAATATGTCATTCCTACAACCATAGGTCATGGGGGAAATCCCTCTTCTTCATTTAATCCTCCATCGTTACCTATGTCTTCCATAAGTGTTCCTACTATTCCTCAACAAATCAGTGTGACGCAAGGGGCAATTCCTTCAACAACTTTATTCCTCCTTTAAGTGTTTGTTTTCCTACCCAATCATCACCAATGCCTACTTATCATAATGTCCCACCATATTATTCTCAATCCATGCCTTCTTTCAACAACATCACACCACCTTCTCAATCACCTATGTCTAACATCAATTCTTCTACCAAAATGACAATCAACAATCTTTCCCAAATAGTGTCTTCCTTACAACAACAAATTGCTTCTATGAGTCAATCCAAGTTTAGTGTGCCCACCTTTGATGTTGCGAGCCCACTTTCTCTTGATATTGTTCAAGTCGTGCCACCTAAACATGTTGAGATCCCTCAATTGGAACTCTATAATGGAAAAGGTGATCCTCTTACTCATGTCAAAACATTTCAAACCTTGTACTGATTTTGCTTATGATCAACGATTGCTTGCAAAATTGTTTACAAGAACACTAAGAGATAAGGTCTTACAATGGTATTTCTCTTTGCCTTCTTATTCTATCACTTCCTTTCAAAAACTAGCAAATGCTTTCATCCAACAATTTCAAAACAACATTGGTCCTAAAATAACTTTGACTGATTTAATGCATTGTAAACAAGGCGTTTAATAAAAAGTGACTTATTTCATTGGTAGATATAAGCATTTGTGTGCTCAAATTTCTTTTCATGTGCCTGATAATGATATTCAAAGATTTTTCATTTCTAATTTACAAAAAGATATCAGGGAAAATCTTCTTTTGTCCAAGTTTACTTCCTTTCCATAGTTGTGCGCAACACTCCACAATTATCAACTGGCTGCGAGTCAAATGGAGCAATCCACTCCTATTGTTCTGAGTGATAAGGGGGAGAGTGTTCAACAACCATTTGCGAAGTTCAAACCAACAAAAGGCTTCATCAAGCTCAATGATCCAATCAACAACAACTATGTGAATGCTACAACAGGTGTGTCTCCTATTTCTAAATTTTTCCAAAGAGAAAGACAATTTACTCCTTTGAATGAATCTTTGCATAGTATTATGTCTCAATTGTTGCATAGATATGTTATCAAACTTCCTCCTATAAAACAAGTTGATCCTTCCAAACTTGCATCTCCTCATTTTGATTCCAATTCCTTTTGCCAATTTCATCGTCAACTTGGTCATGATATTGAGAAATATTTTGCATTGAAACATAAGGTTCAATACTTGATTGATAATAATACTATATCTGTAGGAGGTGTGAATGATAAAGGGAATAAATCAGTTGCTCCTCCTAATCAAAATCTTAATATTTTCACTGATCCCTTACCTTCTCATACCTCTAATGTTATTGAGATTGCGCCTAGTTCTCTCTCTCTTCTGAAACACTCATCTGTATGGCTCCAAACTTGGTTAACATAGTAGAAACACAAGATTCGCCTAAGGATCCTTGTATTACATTTGACCCTAGTGAGACCATTAGAGCACCCAGTGGCCCTTTATACATAGTTGCAAAGCTTAAGGATATCCCTTGTCGTGGTGCCCTGATTGATCCTTCTTGCATGGTTAATGTCATAACTGAAGAGTATCTTTTTACTTTACGATTGCATAAACCATTATATGACGCTTCTAATGTAGTTATGAAGTTATTTGATGGCTTCTCTTGTCCTACCATTGGTTCTATAACCCTTCCTATTGAAGTCCATAGTAAATCCATGGATGTTGACTTTGTTATCATACCTTCCTCTAAGCAATTCCGTGTGAAGTTGGGCTATCCTTGACTATATGCCATGAAGGCTATTGCTTCTCCAATACACAAGTGTCTTAAATTTTCTCACAATGGAGAAATCATCACTGTCAACCATAGCTTATTTCTTCCATCCGAAAGAAGCCCTGGTGTTCCTATTGATCTCTTTTGGCCTAAACAATTTCAATCTCTTCCATAAAGGAGTGATTCTCTTTTTCAATCTTATCAAAAATGGAAGAATGATATGATCTTATCCTTAAGTCAACCTATATCGCCAACACTTGACATTCCTATTATTATTCAAGATGAGGTTCTTCCTCTCTCGGATAGAACTAATCTCCCTCCTAAGGAAAATTGTCCACCTACCCCTATGGATGTGACTTTACCTTCTCTTAAGGAGAGCCACAATATTCTTCCTAAGGTTAACCTATACCTCCTCCTCATGATGGACTTGGTCTCCTCCCTACACCTAATATTTCTCCTTTCTATGACGCAGTTCCACCTCCTTCCGCTTATCGAGAGAAGAGGCTTGCTTCTCCGATTGTTCAACCAAAAAGACCTCAACCTAGATCTTCCACTATTAAGGAGAAAGCCATTCCTCCTTCTGCAAATTTTCCTCCTCCTTCTTAGCCTTCCACTAGGAATCGATGGAGTCATTGTGTGAGAGAACGTCGATGAAGATGTCGTGTTCAAGCTTGTGAAGCTATCCCTCAAACTACCCAATCTCCTTAGACTCCAACAGTTGACATGATTCCCTTTTCTCCTAAGCAAGATGTTCAACCAACATCTCCAAATCATAAGTTGCATAAAACATGTAATGGTTTTACTCCTTTTCATGTTCTTGCTCCTCTTGCTTGAAACTTTGATGAAGAAATGAGTGAAAATGTTATTCATAATGGCAATACAACTACTAATGCTTCTGAGAGTGAGCATGAATATGTTGATGTGGACAAGCATTTATCGGATGAATTTTCACAAACCCTAATCCTAGCTCCTAGAATCAAACAAAGTAACTTGCCACATGAGCATAGTCCTTGTTTGGATCTTGTGATAGCTCCATTTGTTGTGCTCGATATTGCTTCTTTGGCATATTGCTTGCCTTCCCAAAATAGTGATCAGCAAGATCGGGAGGCAGATGTCATGCTAGATTAGCGATACTAGCACTATAGATATTTCTCTCTCCTTTATTTCTCTTTTGTGATCATTCTTCTATGTGTATCCTTGTTCCTCTATTTGTTCCCTTATTGTCTACTTGGGGACAATGCAAAGCATTGAGATCTTTTCTAGGTCTCTTTCATGTTGACTCAAAAGACATCCTCTCTTCCCTTTCTTCTAAGGTAGTGTC
This sequence comes from Cryptomeria japonica, assembly GCF_030272615.1. Lineage (NCBI taxonomy): Eukaryota > Viridiplantae > Streptophyta > Pinopsida > Cupressales > Cupressaceae > Cryptomeria > Cryptomeria japonica. Next base: position 100,305,528 of record NC_081414.1, read on the forward strand.
CTTCCTTGGGGAATGAAGATTATTATATGCATATACATACATGATATACATGAGTTATCATATAGCATACTGACCCCAAGGAAAGTGACATTACCTCGTGTTTTGTGTTCATTATCCTTGGGTTTATAGCTTGATTGGGGGCTAAATCCTTGCGATAATGTGCTCCCTTTCTTTTCTCTTTGGGTGTATCCTACCTTAAAGCAATCTCTCCCAATAAGGCATGTGTGATTGCTTTAACTTGGGGGCATACACTCCGCTCATAATTTCCATCTTGTGATACTTAGAATTACTTAGTGAACTTTGCTTTGCTTTGTAATCTTTTGTATCCTTTCTTTCATGACTCATAGTGAAGGGAACTTTGCCACTTGCAGTCATGGTTCTCCCCTTCTCGATCTCCGCTTTTACTTTGTCAATCGAAGTTGTAAGATCCTAATTCCATTGGGGGCTTGGCGCATCTTGCCTCCTTGACATGGTAAAAGTCTTTCAATCTTGTTTCCTTGTACTTTACCGACAGTATTGGCATACGCTTATACTCCCGCTAAAATGGGGGCTAAATGTAGTGTCATAAAATTGCGACCCTAGCAATTTACGACTGCATTAGGGTCCTCACGCATGCGAACTCGAATCCTCTAGCCTTATTGGAGACTGGAGAGTGCTTGGCTTGTGAAAATTGCTTCTTCCTTGGCCTTTGCATTGCTCTGTCTACACTCTGCCCTGGAGAAAGGGGTAGGATAGGGGGCGTGGCACCCCTGTCCCTGCCCTATTTTGGGGCAGGACCTTTCTAGAGTATGTCTTGTGGGTTGTGTTGTGAGTGGAAAATCTCCCTGATGTCGGCCCATGATGAAATTCAATTCCTTCAAACATGTATTTAAGGGGCATTTGTCCTCTCATTTGCATAAGTTCATAAGTGGAATTTCGATAAGGTCATGTTGCATAAGCAATCAAGCATTCAAGAGCATTCAAACATTCAAACATTCTTTTCCAGCATTCAGCATTCTCAAGTCTCCCTTCAAGGTTAGGTGTTGCATTGAAGTCAAGAATTCAACCATTGAAGAGGAGATTGATTTCAACATTCATGTAATGCCCCGCCAGGAAACCCTAAAGGAAATACACTAAAACATAAGAACAGAGTGCAATTTTATTTTTTAAAAGTTAAAACAACATAATGATACAATGAGTTAACATTAAGTTCATATTACATATCGGAAGACTTAACTAACACCTAAAGGGTTTCCCAACGTGATTACTTGATTCAACACTAACTCAACTCACGCTAATTAATCCAATTAAGTTGATTAACTTTATGACATGATTTTACTTAAAACAAAGGATAAATTTATTCGGTAGGTTAAAAATATAGATAACAAGATTAAGTTCATCCATAGCAATTTAACCATACATTACATGCAATCTTACATTAAACATATGTAATGCATCTAATTACCATATATACTTTAATTGTATTAAAAACTAATGAATACTTTCAATTATGCTAATCTACATGCTTCATGATCCATATTACTGCATTTAATAACTTCATGCATACCTTTAAGATTAATATCACCTAATCCACATTATATATTTTAACCATAATGCCATCCATACATGCAAAATAAAAAGGAACCAGATGAACACAAACACCACATAACACCAAATTGATATCAAAGTTCACCCCTAATGGGCTACATCTTCGGGTCTGCTCAACCGCAAAAGCCCTCTAATAAAATAATAGGGTGAAGAATACATAAGGTTCACATCAATTACATCCTGCCATTACTTGCATATAAATAAAAACAAACTTAAATATTAATTAACATATATTTATTTATATACATTAATTAATAATTAAATAATAACCAAATACAATTTAATAAACTTTTGAATTAAATAATATTAAAACTTTATTTAATTTAATTTTTTGTTAAAAAAAAAATAGCAAATATATTAGGGTAGACCCATGTGGACACCCACGTGGGCCTCCCTTTCCCCAAGGGAAGGCTTTGGTGCCAGACACTACCATTGGTAGCGCTGCTACCCTTTGGTAGCAGAAGCTACCATCCCACGTGGTGGGGTATACCATGGCACGTGGGGGGTTAAATTATATATATATATATATATATATTTATTTATTTTTTTTATTTTTTTTTTTAAATTTTCTTTTAAAAACAGAAAATCCCCAATTTACTTGCAGAGTCTCAGACTGAGACAAAATAGAGATAAATTACCAGAATAACCATGATTTCCAAATATTATTATTTTTTATTTTTTTGAATAATCAGTCCCAAAAAGTTAAAATTGGGAAAATTTCTCCAACAAAATCCCATATTTGGGCAAATGGAATCAATTAACACACATTCATCCAACTAATTTTGCCAAACACAAACTAATTCCATAATTTATGAACTAAAATAAGAGATTCAAAGTGAAAATTTCTTAACAAAACCTACTGAGAACAACCACACCCATTTTCAGTATAAAAGTCAATTTGAACAAACAAGAATTGATCTGGAGGTTGGGAATGAAAGCAAGGAGGATTCAAATTCAAGATTTAACTACAACTCTTCCTTACTCCACAAATTAATGAGATTTTCAAACAAGCACACCCAGATTTCTTCCAAATCAAATCAATCTCTTTTAAACAAAAAAACCAAGGAGATAAACAAGAATCCAACCTCTATCAACAATCCTGGAAATGATTTGATGAAGAGCCCAACCTGCAAGCTCAAGAATTTCTTCTCCCCCAAATGCCCAAAATTTTCATTCCAAAAACAACTCTCCCAAATATTTTTCAAAACCTAGGTTAAAAGGGAAGTTTTTGACCAAAAGTCCATTTTTTGGTTGAAATTATTTTTAACCAAATAAAATTATTTCCCTACAATTGAATATGCAAAAATTGCTTTTCTTCCAAAATTGATTTTCTCAATTAAATAAAAACTAACATTTCTATTTCAAAATGCTAATGAGGGTAAGATATTTCTATTTTCTAATTTCTAATCAACCTTTCTTTAAAAATACATATACTTAATTTATTCATCATTTAAAAATAACCATTTAACCAAACTTGCTACAAACATGAATTTAGCAATTTGATTATTGATTAATCACACAAAGGGGTCCTATTTAATCTAGTCCCTTTAATTTACGAATGCGTAGAAACACAATTAATCTAATTAAATACTTAGAATTTAATAATCAATTTTTACCAAACACACAACACGCAACTCAAGAAGCCAAACCAATACATGACTCACATACCCAATCAAAAGGGGAAACTGACGGACGACTGATGACATTCACTTGAGCACGACTAGGGTACAACGTAGGGTCTTACGACTACCTATTCCAATTCCTTAGGACCAATGAGGTACACTCAACCCTGCGAAGCCAAGTGGAGACGAACCTCGTACCTATGCGGTACTGTACCTACAATCTCCTGCAACAATGAATCACACATGCATACATATTTATTGAATGAAAGTGTTAGCTCGAGATTAATAACACGAATCAGAAGAACAATTAATCTTATATAAGAATTGATGCGAAATCAACATTTACAGGTACACACATTAAGCATAATACCTGACTACAACATCACAACATGGTAAATCAACCATCCAAGAAGGCCACTTAAAAAGTCAACCAAGGTCAAACCGGGTTTAAAAAATTGATTAGGGTAGGGGTACTACAATTCAATTCCACACAACATTTCTATCAACATTGCTACTACAACCTCCCTTGAGGTGACTTACAATTTAGTCTTTCATTTACATCTACTTGCAAGTACTTCCTTTCATTACTTGGTTAATTCCAAAACTGGGGTTTGACCTAAAAGCAACCCCCCAATCCCAACACATTTCCCCCTCTTTTCTATGTGTAGGTTCCAGGTGTGCAACTGTACTTTCGGATTTGGGCTTCATTTGTAGAGGCAGAAAAACCCTTTTCGTTTCGTGGATTTTTCAGAAGACCGTGCACATTCCCGTTACAGTCCGGACAACTTTTCGTTTACAGGGCGACTTCGCCTCGACATTTTACTGCCAAATCCAGGTGCACAACTTCATCCCATATCCGGATCTCAAGTTATAATCGATTCTTTGTCACTTTTGCACTATATATTTCAATCAATTCAAACAAAAGGGATTAAGGGGATCATCATAAACATTCCTTAATTCATTCAAAATTCAATCTATCATCTTTGTGTGGAGATTGGATCTAGTGAATTACCCCTCATCTCCCTAATATAATGGTGAAAAGTGCTTGAAGGGTAATCAATAGTGAAACTCTCATCTCTCTTTGAGGGAAAGGGTTAGTTTTCCTCTTGATCTATCACTCATCATCTTTCCACCATCATAGTTATGAAATAACCCTTTAAAATTAAACAGGAGATTAAAAAAATGGATATTATGATCCTTTGGTTAAAATAGAAATTAATAAGGAATATTTATAAAGCATTAATGTAAAACTTGGAAAGGGCATGGAGATCACTCATGAAGAGGAAAGTGGTTTTGTGAGCTATGGACACTTGGAGAAGGGGGCACACAATATGTCCAACTTAGGGTATAAATTACACTCGAGATTGTCCTAGCCAAGGTTGTTGTGCATGTTACAGGTAATACTCTGGAGCATGATGTTTTGATTCTTAGGAAACATCTATGATAGTTCTGAATAAGAGTTGGTTCCTTCTAGACGTGTCATAACTATGAGGGCAGAGACCACCAAAGTCTTCAGATAAGTATTGGAAGCCCTTGATAAAAGATGTTGAGAAAATAATGTATGATTTTGGTGATGATGTGATTAAGTTGTGTGGCTATGTTATTCAATTAGCCATGTTAATTATTTACTTTATAATTCTTGTAAAATTATTATTTTTTGCTAAAAAAAAGGCCAAAGCCGATATTTATATTTTATTTAAATATTCTGGGATTTGAACCTGGCCTGAACCAGGTGGGGCTACAATCCAAGAGCCACATCCCCAAATTACCAATATCCCAAAGACATAGACCCATTCATAAGTCAAACCCAAAACATCTACTAACTCCATGTGAGAAGAGGGGGTGAATTGATTGAATGGGTGGATCCTCTTTGATTGTTCGCTTGTTCTTCTTCCTAAGCACCTCTATCCACCCATCCTCATTCTCAATAACATCCTGAGATGCCCTAACAATTTCGCAAGAGGAAACCACATTACCTTTCCTCTCATGAGGAGAGTCATCAATACAACTACTCTCAGTAGGAGCACAACCCTCATATTCATTATTTTTTATTAAAGGTTCTGATTCCCCCAAAACCTTAGACACCTTCAAATTTTTCCCCTTAAGATTAATAGCAACAAACTTTGCTGCAAACTGGCACAACTTATCCTTAAAAGATTTTCCAACATCCAACTCCTTAAGAGTTTTTCCAGAGTCCTTCACGGTCTCCCCCAATTGAATGTTGGCATTCTTCTTTTCCACTGCATAATGGAGAGGGGAGACCTCCTTCTACCAAATGGCCACATCCTTTGATTTTTTCTTTACACAATTAACTATTGGATGACCAGTTTGGAAACATCTTTTGCATCTAAAAGGAATGTTTTCAAAATCTACTGTCTGCACCCATGACCCCTTTACAAGCTTCAAAGACAACTCGAAAAGAGGTGTTTTGGAAGAATCCATCTCTACAAGAATGTGTGCATATGTAGTATGGAAATAATCCAAAGAACCCTGATCCACTCCCAAAAACTTCCCTATTGCATTACCTGTGGCTTTAAAACAAGCTTCAAACCATAGTTGTAAATGCAAATTAGGCAACCTTACCCATACTTGTATTTTGTCAAAAGACTCGGTAGTAGGATTAAAATTAGGATACCAGGGTTTCAGTAACAGAATGTGCTTTTCTTTCCAGCCCCAGAGCTGCTCACAAAGGACTTTCATTTTGTCCTGCACGTTGTCAAAGACCACTCCAAAGAAAACCCGAACACTAGGGTAAATCTGGACATCACCTGTCAAGATGGGTTTCCAGTACTCAATAATCCATTTGTTTAAATCAGCCAAGCTTGGCCAAAACCCTTGAAACCACCCAATCAACCTCATCTCTGCCAAATACAATTCATTCTCCTTCACCTCTTCGAATATCTCTACACCAAAGTTCACCAATGGCCTAACAGGAGCTGAATCTTCCCAAGAGACAGGCAGCTTTGAAACATTGGAAACTCCCCAATTGAAGCTCATTGCAGACTCAGACCTCTCATTCACTCCCAACACCTGTTTAGAGTGAGAACCCTTCCAAGACATCTGATTCCCACATTGAGGTTTCTACTTAGAAAGAGAGACAAAATTTGTAATTCCTCTGTGTAAGTCTCTCTTGTCGGCAATGACGGGGGCAACACGGGCAGATCCTTTGACATCACGCCCAACAAAACTTGAATCACTAGGAGCCGAAACCCAGGAGGAAGCACCAGACGTCGCCAAAGCCAAGGCCCTGTTCAAAACCCTAGCAAATGGCAGAGGGCGAAGCGACAACATCGCGAGAGCCAAGTAATTCTTGTAAAATTATTACATGTTATAGTTACATTGGTTATTTACATCTAATTTAATAACATTACATCTTATAAATGATCTTAACTTTAATATTTAATCTAATATATCCGTTGCTAATATTTAATTAAATCTAGAGAAAAGTGCCATTACATTGTCTTAGCATGAAGTATATAAAGCTTTAAGAATGCATGTTATTTTCTTAAAGATTAGCAATAATAAAATTAAATGAAGTTTACTTTTAATAAAAGTCAGAAGACGTGAGGAGTAAGGATGATCAATCAAGGAGAATAAGACATCATTTTTGGTAAAGGTATTTTATATGAATCAAGTCGAAACCCCTCTAGGCTCAAAATTAAGGATGAAACCTCTTAGTTCCTATAACAAAATTAGTGGACGAAAAGCCTTAATTTAGGCAATCTTTAGAGATATATTTTTCATTGGTATTTTATTGAAGATAAAACATTGTAGATTAGAGGAAGACTTACAACAAAAATAAGAGGATAAATTTTATATTTTCTAAAATATATTCTAAATATTAAATATAAATTATTTAATAAATTATTAAGTTGTAATTTTTAAGTTAAATTCATACTTATAATCAATTATGCAAGTATTATTTATGGTTTACTATATTTAAGAAAATAAGGCAAAATAACAAAATTTTATAATGGCACATTACACTTGGCATTGGGAACATGTGTTAGACAAATTGAGAGATAGAATATGTTACACACAAAGTGTTTTACCAAACTATAAATAAAAAGTTTCCTAAGTGATGGAGAGGTTTATTGATAGGGAGGACCCTAGATTGCTTGAGTCTGGTTGACTCACTCCAAGGCCTTTTAGTAGCCTAACCCGGGAATACTCCTCTCTATTCCCTTATTCCACTCTAGGTCCTCTCTACCGAGGGTTATTACTCTACTCTTTGTGAATTCACTTTCGTAAATCCACCAACTCACTATTCCACTATATCTAACCAGACACCTTGCAGGGTTTGCTCTACCATTTATTATGCCTACAACTTCTGCTAAGTTTCTTTCTCATCATGTTTGGATCTTCTCTCCCTTTGATCCCATCTTCCCCTGGTCTGAGGCTAACAGCCTAGACTCCGGTCTACCCTGCAAGTGATTCCTCTTGGTCAATGATACCTAGTCGGGCTATCATCAAGCTCGCCTAGGGCCAGTCTGTTGAAACGGTCGACGCCATTCCCTGGTTTGCTACAAGTAGAACTCTACTATACATGGCTGACTCTTCTTGACAACCTCCAATGGTTGTGTGGATCCCATGGTGGAGAATCAAGACAGAGCCATGTTTATACTACTTGTCACCAAGATAAAATAAGAACAGAAAGACAATGTTATCTACAGAGCCGAGCTTGGCACGACTTCAAAATTGGAACTCACAAAAACTTAGAAAAGTCACATCTACTCTATCACACTGGCATTTAAAGATTTAAGCCATTATTCACAATTTACAAACACAAATTGAACTCTGAGAAAAGAAACCAGAAAACGATCTTCACATTGCTATTCAAAAGAAGTTTGTTCTTGTGGAATCAACACATCCGACAATCCCAATCCAACCTCCTTCTAACCTCGTTATAGAATGCCCATTGGGTCTTTTATATCCTCCAAATCATGTCTTGAATCATTCCTAACAGACGAGATTGAACTCGACACAATTCAGTTTCCTGCTCTAACTGTCTTTTCATTTCCATTTCGTCACCGGGTTAGCACCGAAACACTTATTCCGACGTCTGATGGCAGTTTACAACTCACTTGCTTTTCTATCGGGTCATCGGAGTAGCATCAAAACACTTACTCCGATGTCCGATGACATTTTACCAATTGCGCACTTCCTCGTCGGTTTCCATCGGTGTAGCACCAAAACATTCTTGTCAATGGCCGATGGTGCGCTCAACTTCCTCATCGGGTTATCGACGTAGCTCCCAACCTGTTATGTCGATAGCTGATGATGCGCTCCACACAGTATGCTTTCCCATCGGGTTATCGGGCAGCATGAAAACTAGTCTTGTCGATAGCCGATGGCTCCTTCCGACTTGCTCCAACCCACTAGCAACCTCATCGGCTCATCAGGGTAGGTGGAAAACACTTCCGCCGATAGCTGATGGTTTCGCTTTAACTCGCTCCAACCGCTGGTGACTTCATTGGGGTAAGTCTCGCCGAAAACATGCACACCAAAAAGAAAACAAAAATGCACTCCAAGCTCCCTATAAACAACCTGGTGGACTTGAACCATTCCTTATGCCAAAATTGAAAAACTTGGTTGGACACAACAAAATCTCTTGTCTAAGAAGAAAAAACTAACAAAGAACAACAAACATAATAGTGACCATGGTCGAGTACCATGTTTACATAATTATAGCTTTTACATAGTGGAAGATAAAATAGCCTTTGGTTAAAGTTTTGGATAGCATCCAATTTAACCTCATGTGGAATCCATGCAATGTTAACTCAATAATGAAACATGCTCTCAAATGGTATGTGAGTGACAAAGTGATCAATAAAAGTAACCTCTCAAATCATTTGTTGGCATTATCAAATTCAAAAATTGAAATAACATCTAAAAAACATAATTGATTACTTAGATTCCTTTTACTTTTGTTAGCATTATCAAATTCAAAAATTGGAAAGATAACATCTAAAAGACATCATTGATCATTCCAATTCCTATTACTTTTGTCAGCATTATCAAATTCAAAAATTGAAAGAATAAAACCTAAAAGACATCATTTGATCACTCCAATTCCTATTACTTTGACATTGACAACCAAGAAAAAGACTTGCATGTAATTAAGGAAACCCTAAAAGCTTTAGCGATGACTCCAAGCATGGTAAAAAAAACCTGCTTCAATATTTCTTACTGGTATGAGAAAAAAAATGAAGGGATACGTAAGGAAAAAACTATTCAACATTTTTCACCAACTGCATGTAAGATTTTCTAGTTTTATTCTTCTACCTCTTCTATTTTAATTGCACTCTTAATTTGGCTAATGAGAGACATCCCTTCATCTTTGAAACCAAATTTGTCTAGGGAACTTGCGAACAAAGAAGAAACCAATTCTCGATTCGAGGATGAGGAGCGGGATGCGGGGAAATTCCAAACAAATGGGATTGATCTGGTCCTCTCAACAAAGCGTGGAAGGTGGGTTAACTAGATCTTCAGTATCAGGTGATTAGAAGACTGAAAACTATCTTAAAATTTTGGAGGAATCAGATTTAAAGAGAAAATCCAAAGGTGATTGAGGTTATACATGAATTTATGTTTATCGTCTGATCTCTTTGTGCCAGCATTTAGATCACCAACTATTTAGATTGGTCATGATTAGGTTTTTTTGGTAAAGTTTTTAATGATATAGCCCGCATTATGGAAAGAGTAACAATGCAATTGAACATTCTCATACCCTAACACTTGAGATAAATAACAGATTAAATAAAATAGTTTTGTTCAAGTTGATTCTTTACTTTTATTTAGCCTAGGGTAAGAGTTACTTCAAGTTCATCGATTTAATTTCCTCGATTTCATCAAGGACTTTCCTGATGTTACATAGTGTTGATTAATTTCAATATTAAGCAGGTGGGTTATGGAGGCAAATCCAAACCGAAGTGCACACATTTAGATACTTCAATATGTTGAGATTGGTCATCTAGGGTTATAGAAATTAGGTTGCCACACATTTTCCAGGGTTCTCTGCCTAAGATTGATTCACAAGATGAATATCTTGTCAAATGATGAAATAACCTTTGGGAAGGAATCTAAGCTCAAAGTTTTTAAGTTCAAATAGTTGTTAATCCGTCCCTGCAACAATTAACCCCACCTTCCACGCTTTGTCGAGAAGTAAACATAAACGCAACGTCAGTTTGCAGAATACCCCAGACGAGCTGAAAACACTAAACCAACAGCTATTATAAGTCATCAAGAAGGACTGGGAGCTAAGAGCCATCTCGAATCTTCACTTCAACCTTTACCCTAGGTTCCAAAAAGGAATGGCAGATGCAAATGAGACTTAGTTTATTGAGATGCCCAACAAGGTGAAGAGACTAGGCAAATCCAAACTACCATTACTAAGGATAACCCATAGATTATCAATATACAACACAAGATCCTGGTCATTTAGCGTCAGATCGGCATGTTTCTTCTTCCAGGGACACAAACAAATACTTGCTGCCAACCGACTCTTCATTGTGATGCAATTTCGCTTCCCCTTCCATCAAATCTAGATAACCCTCATATTGGAGCTCTCTCCAAGTAGATAAAGAGCATTCACTGAAGAATGTAACCAAGATACATTTGGATGTCGCATCTAGAACCTATTACAATAAATGCTAACGTCCTTAGCATATTGATATCCCTGAATTGCTGAGATAATCATCCCCAAAACCTCTATGATGAAACTAAGAGTGACCACATCCAAGATACAGAAGAGGCACCTAATTTGTGATCCTGAAATAGCACCACTGTATGGCAAACTGAGGGCAGAATGACCTCCTTTCATCGAAACTTGCTGCTGGAAAAATAAGTTCCTTTGCTCTACAACAACCACTGCGCTAATCTTTCCATAAGCCTACTTATATTTTTTATGAATGTTTTTATGTGACTGCAATGCTAGGTATTTGCATTCAGCCACTTCAAGGGCTCATTTAATCTTCTTGTGCCTGGTGAGGGTCTATTTTAATCTAGTATTCTCCAAAAAGATTTCCTTTATTTGTTGTTTTGCTTTCGTAGGGATGCTTAAAAGGTGAAGTACCATGTGTCATGCCTTATCAAAGCATTAACTGTGCAATATAAGTTTAGGTTTACTAACAAATACCAGTGGTGATGTGAATGAGGTAGTGTCCTCAAGTAATGTGGACTTTTTGTTTACTTTGCACGTGAAAAAAAAATCTTCATAACCAGCAACTTAGAAGTAAGTTTTCCTAAGTAAGCTGAAGAATGATGAAAGCAGTAGTGAGTCATATCATTTAACAATTTAAAATCTCTTCTACTAATGATGGAGGCAATAGTGAGACATCATTTACAACTCATTATCTCTCTTTCTGGATTAATGGAAAAGAATAAAAGAATTGTGCATTATTAAGATGTTTCAATTACACTTTCAAAACCATCTGATCTTGCCAGGAAATGCTTCTCTTTCCTGTCTTGTTAGATAGAACAAATCCATTTGGGATGTCTTTGAACATTGACAGGTTGAGATCACTAGCTAATCCAACATTTTCAATGAGCTTCCTTATGGGAGCTGCAACATAAGATGAGGTTTCTTCTCTCAGCGGCTCCCAGAATACCTGAAACTCTCTTGCAGCTGGGGGATTCTGCACCGAAACAGACACAAACACAAAATTAACACCTTTATGTTGATAAACATAGATTCTTAATAGAAGACGACATCACTGGCCACTACAATACAGAATTTCCAGAAAAATCGCTTACTTACATTCTCAGGAGTGATGCAATCAAACATTGTAAAATGCTTGTTCCTTAATGTGTGAGGTGCAACAGGTTCTTCATAGGATGCACCTCTGTTCTTTGCAGATATTTGTTGTTCAGAGGATGTACCTCTGTTTGCGTATTCATATTTTGCAGCCATATGTTGTGCTGGCAGAGATTGTTTTGGGTTCACTGCATGGTCATATTGGACATGCTTTGGAGGGCCCATAACTTTTGAACCCACTAGAGGTTGCTTCTGAGGAAGTGCTTGAGATGATTTTTTTGTCAGAAGCCTATGCCTGCGCCTCAAGAATCTGTGAACAATGGAAAATTAAAAAGCCTTTAGCTCTTGAAAACAGGCAATTGATCTTAAGAACTTCAGTACAGCAACCTTTCTGAAGTCCTGAAACTATAAGAGAGATGTACCAAAACCCTTGTACACACAGAACAATTTGACTGATATAGCAAAGCCCTTTGCCTCAAAGAAAACAAATATCAGAATTTTTAGGAAGGTTACAGACAGCAGCCTTAGAGAAGTCATAAAACAATAAGACTGACATACCAAAGTTCTAGCATCATATAATAATGTAACATCATATAATAAAACAATATAACTGATACTCACTAATCCCAAGCCTCCCACTAATCCCAAGCCTCCCATAATGAATTCAAACAGTATTGCAATAGATCAGATAACTGAAAGAAAAGGGAAACAAATTTAAACCTGACTTCAGCCAGAAGTTTATCCTTCTTCAGCTTTGTTCTTTGCAAGCGCTTTTTGAATGCTCTAGTTTCCTGAAGAGGGAAAAAACAAAAAGCAAAATTTAAAACCAGCATATCTGGATCCACTCTGGAAGCAATTTTTTTTTCCAAAACAGTTCACAGATCAAGTCAAGAAAATTACAAAACAACTTCAGAACCATAACTACATGTAGTTAAACGTACTAAACAAAATAATTTAACCACAACAATGGTAGGGTGTACTCAACATTCAGATCTTCATATAAAGATGAGTTAAAAATTCAAATTTCATCACTAATTCCCATAGCGAGAAAAAGAAATCAAATCATTTAAAATGCCTGTAAACATTCCAGCAAGGGCCAAATCAGACATGCAGGCCACAACTCTAGGCTTTTAACGGAGAAAAATTAACAAAGAACCGTATCACACAAGCTAGCTATGAAGTGAAAACTGAACACGCTCTCAAGATACAGCAAAATTAATCCAAGATGGGCAATAAATTTTGTACAGGCAGCGGGAAAAAGCTATAGATGTAAACTGTTTAACCAGGAAAAGAAAGCAAATCAACACGAAACCTGAAAATACACTCAAGGGTCGGCAACAAGATTCGATCTTTGGGCGGTCAAACAGAAAACCAGAGCTTCATCAGTTTGAGCCAAGACATTTTAATTCATGCAAAAAATTATGGGTCTCAAACGCTGTCTCAAAAGATCAAGGTCCTGAAACCCTAAACTGGCAGATACAAACAGGGCCTAACAAATTGTAAGCCTGAACCCCAAAAATGGCTTCAAACCCTGGACAAAAACAATGGTTTCAATACTTACCCTCTGCAGTTCATTGTAGTCAAGCTGAAGGCTCGCATGCTTCGCGACCAATCTTCTCAGATCCTCATCTGCGGCAAGGTCACCGCCTACTCCTCCCTTCCTGGACATACTTGCAAAGTATGTTAAAACAGGGCACAGATGAGAGTATGTTGAAACAGGCGCAGAGGAGATCGAGGGGATTTGCAGCAGCGAAAAGAAGATGACAAAGATGCCTGAGAGAATAGGAGGAAAACTGAATGATATTCTTCCTTACAGAGAGGGCGGTGGGCGTAATTTCACCAACCAACACTAGATGTAAAGACGCCGGAGATTGCGACGATCAGGATAAGGGGTAAGCTTAACCCTTAACCACAGGAGAGCGTACGACAGGGTAGTAGAGCGAAGGTTGGGGGGGGGGGGGGGGGGGTGGGGGGCGCGCGTAAGCACGAGGAAATGAATGGGACGATGGTATTCATCATTTTCATTGCAGCTGAATGAAGATGACTCTGACCGCACGGAAATGCGATAAACCAGAACACCAAACGGCAATGGGGCCACACCACCACCACCGCCAACAACAAATGGTCGTATGGGCATGCCGTGTATTTCTCTCTGCTCTGACCAAGACAAGCAAAGCAGCACACACAAATTACAAATGCTTCTTTCTACCCCAAAAGTATCTCGTGGTGCGTGTCTGCATCTGCTTCTGTCTTTCCGTGTGTTGATTGATCCGTCCATTCCTATGTAGAGCCAAAACAATGAAAGACCAAGGATTTTTATATTTTAGACAGCAACAACCATCAAAACAAGGGGTCAGTCAGTGAGTGGCCGGGGAAAATTCCATTCCACCGGCCAATGAAGAGGGCCGGCAAGTCCAGCGGCCACTTAATTGTTTGCTTCCCAAGAAAAATCATACCACAGTGGGTGAAGAAAAGGTCAGCAAACAGTGTGGTTGTACTAGAATTCCAATAGAATTTTACTAGAATTGCACAGCACCCGCCTGCCCACCGGGGTTCCCATTATACAATTCCAATCTCATTAGATTATGTATTACTTTTAGGCAACAGTTTCTTAAAATGGAGAAAGAGTCAGTTTTATCAGGTAAAGAATACATTTGCAGGCACACTGATCTTGGTCAAATCTATGATTTGTTTAAACCATGGAAGGAAAATTGGCCGCCATTTTTCCGCTTTAGCATGGAAAAAGTCGTTTGAATGTCGGGCGGCTTAGATGTGATGCTATGATATGATGTCATTGATTATGCGTAGAGACAGTCGTAGATCGTAAGGGAACTTTTATTTAGTCTGTCCTTCCTGGAATTCCTAAGCTTGCCCTATTGAGCGAATTCCATGGCGATTAGTCCTCTCCTTTAAATATATTATGTTTCCAATAAAGCTAGCACTCATATGGAAACGAGGTGCAATAGTTAGGAGAAAAATAATAATTACTAGTATTTTCATTTGAAAAATATCATTAAATATATTAAAATATTAAATATGTTTTATAATTAAAATTTATAGAGGCATATTGTACTTAAATGAAAGAAAGTAAGTTTCTAAATTCATATTTCAAAAATATTTATCATAATTTTAAAAAAATAAAAAAACATTTATTTTTATCTTTTAAAACATTTAAATTAATAATTATTTATAATGAATATTATATAATGGTATATACTAGTATATACTAATATTATAAATTATAATATTATATTATTTAAGTGAAATAATAGAAAATTAAATTATTATATTATATAATATTATTTTTTTTTAATTTTTTTAAATATCTTCATTATTATCATCAATTGAATTAAATAATTCATCATTATCTCCTTGTCACTTCAAAATGACATTTTTTTATTTTTCAATTGAGATTCTTGATCTCATATCATCTTTCATTTGATTTGCCCTAGAAAATTCTATAAATAAGATCATTATTCTACATTTTTATAAAATCACATTTTGAGGTTTGCATTTTAGATTAAGATTTAAATTTGATTTCCATCTTTGCTATCAAATTGTTTATATTTCTTAGTTTAATGCTTACAATTTGGAATTGGGTTAAACTATGAATGCACAATTCTATTTTGTAGGAATATTATGCTCGATATACATTGAACTAAGGAGCAATGAATATTAAGTCTTCAACTCATAATCAAACAATTTTTTCACTTGAGTTTTCATGGGAAGCACTACAACTAAGTCCAGATGAGAATGTTGTTTTCTCTCTATTGAGCATATCTATGGCATTGAGTTTGACTAAAAGTGGAGCAAAGGACACAACATTGGATCAATTTTGCACTTGTCCTCTTTTGTCATTTGTGAATGGACTATGTGTGGAAGCGTTTATAACCTTAAGCCTAATTATAGAGATGTTTGAAGAATCGATATATTACTGAAATTAGCTAGTATATTTTATAATAAAGTATATGGTTTTTTTATCCCAAAGAGGTAGATTTAAGTTATTTTAGTCCACTTGGCAATTTGAATGTTTTTATGTATGTATATAAAGGTAATGTGAAACTTCTTCCATTAATACTAAATTTAATTATCATTTTTTCTCATAAAAAAAATTAAGCCTAGAATTTTTAAAATTTAGAATATTAAGAACATAATATATGTTTGAATTTGATATTTTGGATAGATTTTTTTAATATATATAATATAAAAAAAATTATAATTAAATTTATTAAAAAAATTAAATATAAAAAAATTGTGAATATTAGTATTACTATTCTTATATTTATGTTTCCCTAATTTAAATTGAAATCTATCTGTATTTTACATAGATTTTTAAAAATATAAGTATGCTAGTTAATATATAATTTATAATTTAATTTGGGGGATGACCCCACAACACATAGTTGCGAGCCTCCTACATGGGAGGTCTTGGGTTCGAGTCTACTCAACTCGTTCAATATTTAAATTTAATAAGTTTAATTTTTTTGCATTTCTTATTAATAATATTACAATATTTAAGTCTAATATAATAAATTATATTTTAATATAATAGTATGTTTTATTGTCTAATATTTTGTTATCATGATAATTTATTTTTAATACTTCAGTGTCAAAAATCAAAACAATTAATAATAAGTGCTAAATAATGGTAAGTAATTATATTGTTCATTTAAAAAATAATTATTAAATATACTTTAATATACTTTCTTATTTTTTTTAATGTTTTAAAGGAAAAATAAAATCGTTTCAAAGTAGGCTAATTTGAAATAATATCACTATTGTCGAAGAGACTCTTGCGGCTAGGGCTTTCTGGAGAATGCAAAGGTAGATTTGTAGCTGTGGATCAAAGGAATGAGGTGGGGGGTCAGGTGTCCATTACAGGCAGATCTAGAAATGGGCGGGAGCTGAAGGGGGGAAATGTCTCTTCTAGTGGATGTCGTTTTCCCCCTTTCAACTATGGGTTGTCAAAATAGAAATGCAACTTTGATATGGGTAAGTGTTCAAAACGAGCAGAGGGATCATGGCCAGATAGATGTAAGCAAAGTGTACCCAAAAAATGGAGAGGCGAGGGTTTCATGGAGTTGCAGAGTGAAGTTTCAAAGGTGATGTTGTAGATGGTGGCAAAGCAAAGTCACTCTATATTGGGCAAAAGCTTGCTAGAGCAATAACGGTTACATTAGATGAGGAGATGGAAAATAAAATGGTAGAAAATGAGAGGCTTTTTGCAGAGCGACATCTGATTGAGCGGTTTAAGGGGTTTTGGCCAAGTCTTAGTGATTTGAATGAATGGATTTCTGAAACCTGGGGTCCCATTCTTGAAGGGGATGTTCAAATCTATTCGGGTGCCCGAGGTTTCTTTGTGGTAGTCTTCGACAATGAGCGGGAAAAGAACAAGATTATATGTGGCTACTAGTGGAGTTGGATGGACAAGCACTTGTTAATGCTAAAACCTTGGTGCCCAACTTTCAACCCTGCTACAAAATCATTTGATAAGGCTCCGAT
The DNA here is from genome assembly GCF_030272615.1 of Cryptomeria japonica. NCBI lineage: Eukaryota > Viridiplantae > Streptophyta > Pinopsida > Cupressales > Cupressaceae > Cryptomeria > Cryptomeria japonica. The sequence continues at coordinate 100,322,994 of NC_081414.1, forward strand.
ATGGGTAAGGTTGCCAAATTTGCCATTTCAGTTTTGGTTTGAATCTTGCTTTGAGGCCATAGGTAATTCATTGGGCAGATTTTTTCTAGTGGATGAGGGTTCTTCAAGTTTTTTTCACACTACTTATGCTTGTTTATTAGTTGAAATAGACCTGACTAGAGTTTTTCCTGAGGAGATCTTGTTGAAAACGACCAAGGGTTGTTGGTTGCAACTTTCAACATTGATTATGAAGGGATACCTTTCATATGTCATAGATGCTTCCAAATAGGGCACATTGCAACCCAATGCTCCAAGCGTAGATTGGACAAGCTTGCTTCATGGTGGCATGAGGTCTCTCCACATCATTATATAGTGGAGAAAGATGTTGAAGGTAAAAAATGTTCCCCAACAGCAGGAGACGGTGTTGTGGAAAAGCAGCAAGGAATGGTTCTTGAACTCACAAAGGTCTTGAGTGATTTTGAGGCATCGTTTAAAACTTAGGATGAGATGGGGGGTTGCTCTATGGAGGAGAAGGAGGTTAAATAGGTTGGTTCACAACGTTCGATTGAGAGGGTAAGGTCTTCTAATGGGGAATCTAAGGAGGCGTTTCTAAATGTTATAGTGCGGGAGGAAGGGTGGGCAGTAGTGAAGGAGAAAAGGGTCGAAAGAGACAAGGAATAAAGTACCTTTAATATGCTTCTTCTCTTGGTGCAGGAGCACCCTTAGGACCTGATATGCCTACAAGAGGAAATGTTTATATTTTTGCTTTGTTTTGTGTTGTTTAATGTTTGTAAGGTCATTTGTGACCATTCATGATCATTTTGGATCATTATGTCAAGTTTTGAGTCATTTGGATAAAAATTGTAAAAGTTGCTCCAAAGTTGTCAAAATTGTCATGACAACTTTTGCAACTTGATGACAACTTTTTAATAGTTTGTTATAAGTTGTTTATGGGTAGTTGTAGGTTAGTTGGGTAGTTTAATATGATGCAAATTGTATAAAAAAATTTCACAAACTTGAATTTGGAGGTTGGAGATGGTTGGAGAAGGATGGAATAAAAAAGGAATTTATTTTTTGTAGCATCCTTACATTGTTTCTGAAGTTTTCAGAATTTGCAGTCTGAAACATGCCATTGTACAACCTTTTGAATGCCTCATATTGAGTACTGTAATATATGGATGGAAAGATATTTGTTTATAGTTTCCAAATCTTTTTGTCTCATTAAATTTGATTGATTTTTGTGTAAGATATGCCATTTTTGGTATTGGCTATCCTGAATGACTAATTTTTCTGTAACGGTCTGAAAGAAACGTATGGTATAGATTGGTAAGATACAATAACGGTCTGAAACCAATGGAAAAAGGTGGATAAATGAGTCTAGTTTCATTTCCTTTTGATCTGATCCAATTTCATTAAGTTTTGAATGAGTTATGACATTTTTGGTGAGAGCGGGTTTGTGATAAAACGAGGGTTTCGAGCAAGCATTAATAAAAGTATATCTTTGTATTGCATCATCCCAAAGGGCTCAAACTTGGTGAGAGTCTTCTTTACATTGCGGCACAATGATCCTACAAAGGAATTTGGGTTATTTGATCACTTGGGAAAGATATGGATTTTTTTGGGTGTCTTTTCATAGTAAATGTTGTCATGAGGGGTTAACAAAATAATACATTATTGAGTTATTTGATGTAATGATGACTTGTATGCCATCAAAATCCATAGTGGGAGGCCATGATAGGGCCAATATTGTATGTCCTCGCTGAATTCTAGATGACATATGTGAAATAGACTAAAGAAGTAATGTATCCAAGTGGTGTAATTGGAATGCACCTTGAATTTATTTAATTATATCTTGTATGTTGTTGAGTTTTGAACCCCACCTCTACATCAGCTCTCATGATAGGGGAGGAGATAAATTCAAGTAATGTTTTTGTTGACCCATTAATAGGTTTTTGCATTATGGTGCTTTGTTGTTTGTGGGGAGGTGGCTCCCTGGTTGTAGCCCCTACTAATTCAAGCTAGGTTTTAAACGATATGATATCTCAATATAAAAATCAATCTATCATTGATCAATAAAATAAAATAAGATCATTTCAAAGTAAATGGAATGTTGGCTATTTTTTCAAGCTTTACAAATAAATTAAAAATGGGTTTAAAATTTGATATTTAATTGTTTTTATGTTATTTATTTATTTATTTCATAGAAGTGTGCGTGTTTAATGTACCGGAATTGTTTCAAGCATGAATGGAATGTTTTATTTTTTAGAATTTTTTTAATGTTTTTTATTTCACAAAAGTGATACATATTTATATGTATTAAATTTTTTATTTTTTCTAAGAGAATGTATTAAAATTGTTTAAGTGTGAAGGGAATGTTTCATTTTTGCAAGCTTTAAAAATAAAATAAAAATGGAATGTAAATGGATTTTTTTTAAACGTGAGAAAGTGATTGAAATTTTTTTGTTTGAGAAATTGATCAAATCCTGAAATACTTAATTCTAACGGGCAATGCCTACACTAAATAGTTTATCGGCTAATTAAAATTATTTATATATGTAGGAGAGCGGATTTAGTAATGTTTTAAGTACACATCATCAAATATGATGCCGCATTAATATTAAGGTGTCCAAAATGGTCCCAAAAACTCAAATTGATAGTTGTGCACCAAGTCATGTTTTATTGGTGTGTTGATGTGTCATTACATGACTCGTTGCTTTGTTAAAGTTACAACTATTTGTGCTACAATATTAAATATATCAGGCATTAAATCAACAAATGATATAACAACTATTGGAACATACTCAACTATTGGATGATCTCCCTATATATGTATATGTATATGTGTTTTTTGTGATGTAGATCCAACAACAATGATTGATTAGTAAAGAATTGATGTATCTCTTATTAAGGAGTATGTCATATTTGAGATTGCAGGATTATGCATTTTTAATATTATTTCTTGATGGTAGATGTGATTATGAATGAGGTGAGTACATGTGCATGAATTTCTGAAGCATCTATTTTGATATTAGGGACCATTGTTTTGGTTAACACCCAAGATTTTGATATTACGTGATCAACATGATAATGAGAAATCATGCACAAAATTTATCTGCTCTGTTTGTAAAAAAAATTCAAGGCATGTCAATCACTAGCAATGTGTTGCATGAACATATGGAAAACGTGTCATACTTTTATCTAGTTGATAGGTTAATATAGTTTGGAACAACATTAAGATGTAGTAAATCATATTAGGCAAAATGTCATGTAGAATTAACTAACATGTTTTGCATCACATTGGTTCATCTACAATATTCTTTACATTGAGTCAATAGATATGTAATGACTAATTTGTATGTCTTAACGCTTGGTGTATGACTGAAAATATTGCAAGAAAGAGAATGCACTAAGAAGCGATAAAATATTTCAAATCATTTAATGAAGAAAAGGAACATGCATGCAATATGAATAAACATATTTTACCTCATACACAAACCTTAGGCATCTCCATTGATTTTTCAACCGCACATTGAAGAATTGGGTGGTTATAATGTGACACTATCAAAATGTAGTACAAGCACAAGTATGATAAGATTGCATGGGATTTCCAAGATTGTGATTAGAAACTATAATTGATTAATGAACAAATTTATAGATTTTCAAAATGAGGATGAAGAAGAGGAGTGGACTTAACTGAATTGAAAATGAATTATTTTTAGTTGAGAAAATAATGATAAAAGAATTAATTTTAAATGAATAATTAATATGTACACTTGGTTTCTAACTAGCATACCTATATTTTATAAATAAAATTTATGTAGAAGACGTGGAGAGATATCAAATTTTAAAAATCTTTACCTTTAGCATAGATTAATTAATTTCATATGGTTAATATTTATTAGAATTTCATCTTATTTTAGAATATGAAATGATTTGCATGAAAAAAATGTTTCTTTTAAATCTGAATATATATATATATATATATATATATATAATATTTGCATTTAATAAATAATATAGTCTTTAACTTATTTTTAAATTATCCGGTGTCTAGTAATTAAAATGGCATAGATAAGAAACTTGGGTGGGTGTCATTGTAGTGTTATGCCTCTCGACATAATTAAAATTGAGTTAAGTTAAGAGAATAGAAGAAGTTGCCAAAAAAACAATAGTTTAAAACTTAAGAGAAGAGAAAAGGATTCCAAAATATAAGATCAGATAATTCAAGAGAGAAGATTGAATTTCCAAAATAAAAGAACAGTTAACTAAAGATATAAAATAGAAATTTTTTAATAGAAAATTAGCTCATGGTTTATTTAAATAAAATAAATATTATTTATTTAAATAGATAAAGATAATTAAATAATTTTTAAAATATAGATAATTAAATGCAGATGTGGAGGGGGAAATGTGAATTTGAAAATGGTGATATTAGCTTAATTAAATAATAAAAATATTTAATTAATTATAGAACAATTAACGAGACATATATTAAGAATGCATTAATCATATTTAAGTGTCTACATTTTGCTCCTCTTTGAGACAACAGATTTTATAGTGTTGTTTCAAAGAAAATATGAAAAAAATGGTAATGATATGCCCCAACATGCCCAAGTTGACAGAGTGATGGAGGTAGGACGACCCTCAAAAAATTCATCGAAAATAAAAAATTTTAGGTCAAATTTCTGAAAGACAAATAGGCTAGATGGAGTGGAAAAGAAAATGGAAGGAAATAGGCTAAAATAGGTGAAATGGGGCGATGTTATGGAAAACAAAATAGGGCAAGGGAGGGGTATAAATGGGAAGGGAGAGTTTAATTTGCCTCATTTGCATATTGTCAAGGTATAAAAAGCGAGAACCTCTGAATTTGAAGTGAGTGGGAAAATAATAAGAATTCCACATGTAAGTCATTACACAAAGCTAATACATACACATGATTGACCAGAGGCATACGAGACCCCAAGTATGTGGCGAAACCTTAGCTTCATACTTCTTTTTGTTTGGGCATTAAATGGGTTTGAAAAGTTAGGGTTTACCAGACAAAAATACAACAAAAATAGGGCAAAATTGCACCAATGTTGTGTAATTTTAAGCACATTTGTCAATCAATTTGGTGTCTTTGTTCCAAAAGGTGGTGTTATTATTACTTGTTTTGGTGCTTATGTTGAGTTTCTAGCACATGCATAATGAATTGGTGTAATTCTATTTTCCCTGATTTGGTGACATTGTTGGGTTTTAGCGCAATTGTGATGTTATGGTGTACACTAGTTTGACACGTGTTAGCTTGTATGAGGGTATGTGCACAATTTTGGTGATATTGTGTTGAAATGACATGTGTTTATAGATTGGTGCACCTATTACAGTTTATGTCTTGATTTTGGCACTATTGTAAGAAAGTGGTGCATGTGTTTTTTGTTGTGACTCCTCAAATTCTCTATTTTGGTGCATCTATGTAGAATATGGTATCATTGTTCCTTGATGTGGTGTCAGTATTTCATATTGGGACATGTGTTGTAGTTATGGCACAATTGTGGTCAAACGATGCATGTGTTTTGTTGCTATGGTTCCATTGTGGTGCATGTGTGTCGGATATAACATCATTGGTTAAGATTATGGTGCTTTTGGTGCAAATCCGCACCATTGATTCAATAGACTATGTGTTTTTGGATAATGTTGTGCAATTTTATAAAATTTAAGATTTATCCTAGTTTGTGAGTGTTGGCATTGACATTGTTAGTGTTGATAATATAGGAGCTAGATGTTTTGTTGTCTAGGGAGCGACATCCACTGACTAAAGATTATTAGCAAAATTGATTGAGATTAAGTATATGACACTAGGTGCAATTACATTGTGGCATGCCTTATTTGTGCCCCAAATTAGGGCTAGTTGTGGTATGATTATTGTAGCGTCGTAAATTGTACACCCTTAATTCCAGGTGGTACAATTCCACGCTTAGGTTATCACCCACCTTAGTGTGTTTGCATCTTGCATTTAAAATTCCATTTAAGCATGTAATTAATTAATTTAATTAAATCTAAAGTCCTCTTTTATCACTATACACATCATGAAATTGGGCCCTTTACCCTACTTGTGTGTCCCTTTTTATTTTATTCTTCCAATTAATCATTTCATCAAATACCCTAATTATGTCTTATTTCGACCTTCAAGGCCCGATTTCGCATATCTAGACATCTCAAATTCCCATATACTCTTGGAATTTGCTCTAAAATCACAATATCTTGCTTCCCCGAAAATTTGGCGAAAAGTTGGTCAAACCGTGTGTTTGGAGGTCCTGACGTTTTATCCCCGAATTTCAGAAGCATGTTTTTGCGGTATTTTAATATCCAAATCCAAGAGATTGGCAAAAAATATTATTTCTAGGTTGACCTATGACTCAAAAAAAAGTTAGGGTCTCCTACATAAAGCCTTCCTTTCCTCATTTGAAGGATCCAAGATCTAGCAATTGAAGGAGCCGCTTGTGAAGTGAAAGTGCAGGTTATGTTCTACAACAACAAATCAAGCTTTCATCAAGCATTTATCAAGCCTTCATCAATCATCTTCAATAACAATTAGGAGCTTTGAAGACATTGAAGAATAATAAGAGATCACCGACTATTGATTGGCTTGTACCTCTCCCTTAGGGTTTGGTATGGTTTCATGTTATTTTCATGTCTTTGTATGAGCTTCATAACATTCATTTTCAGATTTATAATCATGCTTTAGATCGATTATTGCATTTGTGATTTGAAGCATTTACATTTACATTTACACTCGTTTAGGGTTTGCTCTCCAAAGCATAGGGTAGAACTCTAGATCTACTTTCTTGTTCATTTAGGATCTTGCATGCACACAAGATTCTTGCACACACATTTTCAATACATTATTGGTTATTTGTGGAGGTGGAAACCACCAAAACAAGGGACTTGACTAAGGCAAAACCCTATATAGCCACCTAGACACCATTTTTTCAAGTTGCAAGTGCAGGTAGAAGAATCTGGCGCGTGCATGATTTTTGGAACCGAAAGATCACACAAATGAAGACTTAGGGACAGAGCTAGGTCTCAGTTTTCTGAGACCAGGGCATGGCACCCTGGTCCTCTTCATTTTTCAGTTTCTATGGGCAGTTCATTAGATCAAACCTTCAGGACCTGATTCCCAAAACCACAACAAACTACAATATTAGGGACCAAGGCGCCATGGTCCTGCCTAGTTAGCTCCAAATTTCAGTCACAGGTGCAGATTTGGATTTCCCTCCCTACTACGTACTTAGTCTCTCAGTTTCAGTTCAGTCAGATTCTGCATTTTCAGTTTATGTTTGATTCATTGTTCATCTCCTAGCATAGTTGGTTATTGCATCATATTTTGCACATCTCACCTTCATTACAACAAATGAATAGAAACCCTGAAAGATATTCCTTGACCCTCTCTCTCTCTTACAAGAAGTGGTCAAAGTGAAATATCTCCCTAGGCTCTTTCGTATTCTAATGTGTACATGAGAGTGGAATTAGGTCTTAGCTACTTGGTTCCATTTTTATGCATCACAATTACAACATTGGTCAAGCAGTGGCACAATGAGCGTAGCTCATTCCACTCACCTATTGGAGAGATCACAATGATGTTGGAAGATGTTTGGAGTATTCTACTATAGTGTTGTAAATTGCATCCTGTGTGATCATGTGCTACATAAGCACCTTCACTTTACACCGATTGGAGAACTTCTTCACCTTTTTGTCCTTTTATTTGCATGGCTCACCTAGTCATCCTTCGCCTTGGCTTTTCCCAAATTTTTTGATTGTTTGACTCGTGGACACTAGTGCATTGCAGAGACGTTTGTGTGTCACGCTAGCATCCCACAAATCTACTGACTGAAGGTGGTCGTTTGAGCATTACGCCTATGATTGGCAGAGTTCGTAACACCTCAAAGATTCTCATGACCACTAATGTTGGTTTCGTTCCCAAGCCTCATTTCTTGCCTTGGGAGCTTCATTTTGGCTCTCTAGACTATTTGAATGATCTCTCTAAGCACTATGGCTTTGTAGCATGCATCTTTGTTTTCTTGCTCACTTCAGACTCTGATTATCTGGGTGCTTTGAGGAGAACCTCCTTCTCTCCATTCAGTAAGCTCTTTGTTGTGGGTGTGAAATGGGAGTTTCTTTCCTCTTTAATTGCATTTTAATCTCCATAGCATATTTATTGTTATATCTCTTTCATATTTATTTTGGTTATCTATTTTGTCTATCTATCTTGGCTATCCATGGAGGTAGAAACACCAAAGCGGGGGTTTGACTATAGTAGACCTCTATACGTGCAACCCCAACATTTTCTCTATGTTGTGTGTGCAGGTTTCACTGGAGAGAGGATTGCTTTGCTAGAGGCTTCAATCGTGGACCGGTCTTGTGAGATATTCCTCCTCTTATTTTCTTTCATATTCAACATTGTAGTCATTTTTGTTCTCTATCACTCTTTTATTTAGCTTAAAATCAACCCAATATATATATATATATATATATATATATATATATATATATATATATATATATATATATATATATATATATATATATATATATATATATATATATATATATATATGTCACTTTGTACTTTCTGTGTAAGTTTATGTGCTTTGTTTATACGAGACGTTAGCATGTCGTGTTGTTATCTTCAACCCACACGCACGTCCTTGGGCAGAGGTAACCAGAGAGTCTTTGTGACCCATCCTTTCAAGTTTGGTAGTTTGACAAACCTCCTACTCAGTAAATTTTGCTTATAGGATTGAGGTAGTTAGTAGTCTGTATCTCTTCGTTCACCAGAGCGCTAGTTTAGTGAGGTGGAGTATGTTAGTTTGCTCCTCTGGTATTTCATCACCTTGAGGGTGTCGAATTTCCTCCTCCACATGCACATATCCTAGCTCATGGAGAGAAAATTGTTTATGACAAGGAAAGTGGTAAGAGTTTTCTTGAGAGGTTTTTCTTGATGGATGACCTCGGGATAGGCAAATTTGATGCATTACCATTGGTGATAGTTGAGGATGATTAGAGGGATATTAGTGCTAGATAGAAGACACAAGGATTATTGATTGGTTAAAGACTAGTACTAAAGTGAATGATGACCAATGGGGTCTAGTTTATAGGGGTCCTTATGTACTAGCTTACTTCTATTGAGATATGCATGAGAGATTTTATAGAGGATTCACTACTATGGCCTATAGCGTTACCCTATTACATGTTTCGACATGAGAACACAGTGCTATGACTAGACCATTTTGTTTTAGACAACACAGAGAGGGACAACCATACATGTACATGTACAGTAGTATGAGAGTTCAACCCATGCTAGGAAATTTGATGTATTGGCATAGAGTGTTTTATGACCTTGTCATAGTGATCTAGAGACCATGGATTGACTAAAAAGTATGGCTAGGAGATGCAAAGTAGTTATATTATATGCAGTAACTAAGTTTTTTGATTGGGAGGATCGTACACATTGTGAAGCAACACATGCTAGGTTGATTATTGTGACAATTTGGTCAAACATAGAGGGTTCCTATTGGAGAGGCCATGTTTGTGCGCGCAACTAGAGTGAGACCTGAGTGGGATCCTATGATCGATGTAAATTCAACCATATCTAACTTCGATGACTTGACACCTGATATATGGAATTTGTGGTAGGATATAGTGGATGTAGACACTTTAGCAGAATGAGGCATGGTGGGTGAAACATAGGCTAATGTGTATTATATGTCTAGTTGATTTAGCGCCTGAGGTTAATAGTCAAGAGGGCAGGAAGAGATCTCAGATGAAGGTATGGAGGAGAGTTGAAGAGATGGTGGTAGAGGAGGATCTTGGAGAGTATAATGGACATAAGGAGGAGATGGAGGACCAAATGGACGGGATAAAGGACCAAATGAAGGAGACGAAAAGACAAATCCACAGGTAGATGTTCCTTAGGTTGTAGCCCAGAAGGGTCTAGTGATATGGCCAATTGATCAACCCATGGTACAACCAATAAGGGATATAAAGAAGGGTAGGTAGTAGCTTTACAAACATAGGTGATACTTTTACATGAACAACTCAAAGTGGTCTAAGGTCAACTAACAAGAGCTTAAGATCAATGATTGAGATTATAGACTCAACTATTAAGGGTATAAGTTGAGTTAGTTTAGAGGATCATTGAGAGAGATGCATTGCAAATTCAGAGAAATGTATTGCAGTTTAAGAGTGAATGCAACAATGATATGTGCACCAAGGGCTAAGAATATGGTGCAGAGGATTAGGGATATTGTTGCAGGACCAACAAGATAGATGATAGCAAAGATTTCTCAGTCATGTCAGGTTGCACCATACTATAGATCCATGTATGAGAGTGTGGTTGCTAGATTAATGGGCTCCTAGTTATACGTGCAATTAGTTTGAGAGATTATGGCCTTGGAGATCAATGCGTATAGGAGTGATGAGGCCACCACCACTAACGAGGCCAGGCCACTATGACAGACATGGGTAGGAGGTTTGGGGTCTCAACAACACACACCCTCTCAGTGAAAGGGAGGAAGTTCATCGTAGACCCATATGATGTAGAGTTTTTTGTAGCTTGTGGGCTTGATTATGTAGACACGTATGATTAAGTATCATGACATTATTTTCTTGATATATATGATCTGAGATGCATTTTTTGCAACAAAATATGTGGTTTTATGTGATTCTTATATGGTGGTTTATGTATGCATCATATGTGATGGATTTTATGCATATGGATGTATTATTATGGATAATTATCTAACTTTGTACATGTTGGATGTGATGTTATAGATGATGATTTATGATCTACAGTTGCTTATGTGTACATTATATAATATTATGTGATGACATGATAACCATTATGACCTAACATATCGGTGTATGTAGGATGTGATGAAAGTTGACTTAATGTTGTTTTTGTGTCCCATGATACATGAACTGGATGATTGTTATGACATGTATAGAAGAATAATTAATAAGGAATGAAGAAAATTAGATAGTAGAAAAAATAGGTAGAAATATAATTAATAAATGAAGTGATGGTGAAATGAATTTGAATGATAGAAATTGAATGATATTAAATGGGTAATGTGAAATTGTGCTTTTTATTATCATAGAGCATTTTATTATGGCAAATGGATATATATGCACCAAGGTATAAAAGAAGGTGGCATTGAATTCTTTGCTTGGACTAGACTCTTCGAGCAATTAGGAGTTTTCTCATTCATACTAGACATAATAGAACTTTGTTGAAATATGTAAGGAATTAGTCTCAAAGCATGTGATAATCCTAATGCAAAAAGGTATGAAGTGACCTCATTTGCTAAGGATTATTATTTATTCTAGAAGTTATTCCATCATACACAAGGAATATATTTGCCATGGAAATGTCACAAGAACATTCCAAAAACATGACATACAAAAATAGTGCTTGTGCCCCATCATTATCCTTTAATCATTTGTAGATATAATTAAGTAGCATAGGAACATGACATCATATAAACCAAGCAATGAAAAGACTCACGGACCAAACAGATCAACAACCATTAAATTTTCTTGTCATTTGAAAGATAGGTGCTTAAATAGGATGATACTAGATAATGCCTATTGTAGGAAAGATAGTTCCATTAAGGCATGATACTAGGACCATAGATGGATAAAGCGAGTTAAGCAATTGATCAACATGCAATAGAGTAGCTCAACAAATTATTATTTTTGTAAATAATTGTAAAGCTTTCCATTTTCAAGTAATGTTTAGTTTGCTTGTTTGATTGTTACGTCTAGGTAAAAGATGTTTTATTGTGGATATGGTTGGTAATCATGGAATACATTTGTTATGGTTTATGATAGGTGAATGGTTTTATTATGGGTAACATGTCATGGTGATAGTGATAGTGAATTTTTTCCCTCTAGTAATGTCTTCAGGTATCCATTCTAAACACAAAGTCAAGAAAGTGCCCCTGGTTAGGTATAGGACCTATTTATTCTAGGATGGTGGACTAGCCTTATTATCATATAAGATGGAAAAGGTGGTGACACTGAATATCAATAGTTTCAAGCCATGGTAGGTGAGATAAGTGGATGAATGAATGATTTTTATTATAGGTGAAATAGATGGAAAATGGGTGATCAACTAGAATCTAATAGATAGTGGAGCATGGTTTGCTACACATGACACTCGTTTGTTAGGTTTTCACCATAGGATGAATTTTTTTTTGTACTTTTTTTTCCCAAATATAAGATTCTTTTTGTGTTTTTCCCTTTTGTAATATATATAGGTGTGTTTTCCCTTTATAAAATAAATGCAATCAATAATGAATCTAGCTTTGAAATATACATTTCTTTTATTAGATCCTAATGATCAATGAATAGTTGTTTCCTTTCTCTTTTCAAAGCAATAGTATAATAGTAGTATTGCAACCTTTCTTGATTGAAAAGAGGAGGTAAAGTGAAAAAAATTGAAACCCTTTCGATTTTATTTTTACAAATATCTTTCAACATTCTTTTAGCAATTTAACAAAAAAGAGATAAAGGAGAATAAACAATTCAGTGTGCCAAAATCATTTCTTCCTAAGATTAGCAACATAAGCAAGCTAAAGTTCTCCCCTTCCCTACATTTCTTTGTGGATATAATTAATGTTTTCAATTTTAATAATTTGTAAGCATAAATATAAAACAATAATCCTTTTTATGAACAACACTCTAACTTTAATTCAATATTTCCAATTAATTTTGAAGCAAAGAGAAAGAGATGATTTTTAATAGTAATATAGCATGCTTTGAATCAAGGACAATGAAGATATTTCTCTAATATAAGAAACACCTTGAAATAGATTTAGAATATTACAAAAAAAACTAAAATATTAAATTATAATCTAAATCTTTTCTAACCTTTTATGCTTCTTTTATAGAGAGCAAGCAAAATAGTTAACCAAACAAATCTACAATTAAATAAAACTAAACTAAGTTAAAATATCCTTGGATTAGAGTTTATATGAGACATGAAACAAATTTAAAGGTTAGTAAAAGTCCTTATGAACCTAGCTAAATGTTATCCACCTCTTCCTTCAACTTGTAGAATTTCTCTAATGGTGAAAAATGAGACATAATTTGCATCAATATAAAATATAATTACAAATGTTGTACTAAGGTGTGCAAAGAGGAAAACAATAAGCTTTGAAGTTTTTAGTAGATCTCAAACTTTGACTACAACTATAGTTTTCCAATGCAAAAATTTGGACCCTTAACCTTGTCGGGGAAGGTTGAATATATAAGAAATCATAACAAAGTGTAGACGTATAAAAATGACCATATTCCTAAAATGAATATTTTATGTTCATTTTCCTATTTAATTAAATCCAATTTAATTAAATTATCCACATTCTTCTATTTAATTAAGTAAATCACTTGATTAAATTCACTATACTCATTTAATGAATAAATCATTTTATTCAATTAAATCCCCCTAGCCACTTTTAATTAAATACAAATTTAATTAAATAGTTATCCTAAATTGAATAAATCAAATTTATTTAATTCCAACCAAATTGAATGAAAATCAAAATAATTCAATTAAATCCTATTATCCCCTCATCCACTTGCAAAATTCCAAACCCCTTCCTAACCCCTTCTAGAATATTCTAACCAATTCTAATTAACCTAAACCCCCTCTAAACTTTGTCACATCCCTAAGCAAAGGGAGGTCACTTCTCAAATGGCCCAAAGTCTTGGATAACCATTAAAGGTTTTCAACCTTCAACCACCAAAAACCCTAAAGTCTTTGAAAACCATTGAAGGCTTCCAACCTTCAACCACTTAATCCACAAAGTCTCCAATAACCATTAATGGTTATTTCAAACCCTCCCACATGGTTAAAACATTTGTTTTGACTCAACCTCCATCCAACCCAAGGGTCTCATCAGGTCATTAATGCTTTGACCATGATTATCTTTTAATCATTTGCACAAAGGTTTATCCCTGGATTAGATCCTAATTCAGTGGGTAAACCTAACTTAGACTTGACCCTTAGCCTTTAGATAACCATGAGGTCTCCTCAGGCCTTTAATGCCTCCAACCTCTTCTTTTAACCCAATCTGATGTGGACATTTGTCACTATTTTATTGGTGTCAATTGTGCACATGGATCCCCAACTTTCAAACCTGGCCCTTGATTAAACCTTTCAATCCTGACCATCCATTGCCCTGTTTGTGCTATAAATAGAGCTCTCATTCCTCCATTCTTAACAATCATCTTTCAAATTTGAAGCATCACACTTATGCTCAAATTGTTTCAAGTTTTCATTTTTATATGCTCCTCATTTAGCTTCTTTTAGATCATAAATTAATCATGAACATGCATGCTAGAGTAAGTTATTTATCATTTTAGTTCAATCATAGAAGAAATATAGTATGCTAGGATAGTATTCATACTAACCTCGTCATCTTACCATTTAGTTTGTTGCACTTCTAGCATCTCATCTAGCTTATAACACATCTCATACTAAGATCAGTTAAAAATCTCTCTCGTTCTCATATTTGCCATCCCTAAGCCATTTTGCTCAGTAATCTGAGAGCAAAACATTGGTTTGAGGGACATTGTGAGATAGAGAACCAATCCTATCATCACAAGCACCCATCATTCCTCCCCGAGGAAGCACAATATATGAACAAATCCAGAATGTAGAAGATGGATCAGATACAGAATCCACACAAAATGTCAAAATAGTATCTATCATCAAAGATTTATTTTCGCCATACAACATACCTGTCTACAACACAGATAGAATTTGGGATGATGCCTATGAAACCGATTCAAATGAATATGAATGGGGTACCTGTTCAGATACTACTACAAATATCCCAGATGATACTGATTTCATATCCATTTCTCAAGAAGAACATAACGCAGAAGATAGATCTCTTGAATTTGGTCCACAACATATCTATGATGTTCAGGAAAGCGAACAGAAATATTACGAACAAGTCTATGTAGAAGATGATACCATCGAAGACCTCGATGAAACCCTAAATTTCTTTAAAAATAAGACCCATCACGATGATAACTCTATTCTAACACTCACAGCAGCTGAACTTGACCCACCCAATGATTCCTTACCACTTGTCTTCCCTGATCTCATCGACTGGACTGAACCTGAGACTCATGATATCCCAATTTTTCCAGATGATGAATCTATTATTCACTACCTATGTACCGTAAATCCCGAAATAGGCTCTACCAGTGAACTGCATAACGACGTCTGTTCTTCAGAGAGTGCCAAGTCTCTCAGTCGCAAAAATGAATCAAATAATGAATCTAAGGCTGAAAACCAGTCAATGGCAGCAATAGATCCCAAAAAAGTAAAAATAAAGGGCGCATCTGAGGGTGAAAACCTTTTTAAAGCACCTAATGATGGGAGACTTGACACTCTTCCTGAACATTTTCATGAACGATCACCCATATTGATTGAGCCCACTCAATCAATCAACATTGGTACCCCTGAAGCCGTCAAAAACATTCACCTTGCAGAATCTCTGACCGAAGAGGAAAGATTGGCATTCATCATCTTCTTTAAAGGACAGCAAATTAACTTTGCCTGGTCATATGCTGATATGCCTGGGGTGGATCCACACTTAATCATGCATCACTTGTCCATCTCTGCAGGGGTCAAGCCAGTCAAGCAGAAACTACGAAAGATGAATCCACAGATAGCACTCATGGTCAAAACAGAATTAAAGAAATTATTAGATGTCGGATTCATCCGACCTATTGACTATGCAGAATGGATTTCTAACATTGTTCCAGTTTCAAAACCAGATGGTAGTATCAGAATATGCACCGACTTCAGAGATGTCAATAAAGCTTGCCCAAAGGATGACTTTCCTCTACCAAGTATTGATATAATTGTAGATCTCACAGCAGGCCATGCAATGCTCTCATTAATGGACGATTTCTCAGGTTATAATCAAATCAAAATAGCTCCTGAAGATCAAGACAAAACAGCATTCACCTGTCCTTGGGGAACTTACTGTTGGAATGTAATGCCTTTTGGCTTAAAGAATGCCGGAGCCACTTACCAAAGAGCAATGACAACCATATTCCATGATATGATGCACACATTTATGGAAGACTATGTGGATGATTTGCTAGCCAAATCCTTCACCAGAACTGAACATCTTGGAATCCTAACAAAGATCTTTGATCGATTGCAGAAATTCAAAGTCCGACTCAACCCTAAGAAGTGTGTCTTCGGGGTTACATCAGGCAAGTTACTAGGTTACATTGTCTCAGCTAAAGGTATTGAAGTGGATCCAGCAAAGGTACAAGCCATCATGGATATGCCACCACCCAAGAATATTAGTCAACTTCGATCTCTCCAAGGGCGACTTCAATCAATCAGACGATTCATCGCTCAATTGGCAGATAAAAGTCTACCATTTAACCACTTGTTACACAAAAATGTGCCATTCAAATGGGAAACTAAATGTGCAGAATCCTTTTACCAAATCAAACAGTACCTGATGAATCCACCAGTTCTAGTACCACCAATTGCAGGAAAGCCTCTTATATTGTATATATCAACGACAGATGTTTCACTGGGGGCATTATTGGCACAAGAAGATCAACAAGGAAAAGAACACGCCATATATTATATCAGTAGAACATTGAATGGATATGAGCTCAATTATACATTCATTGAAAAGGCTTGCCTAACAGTTGTTTTTGCATCTCAAAAGTTCCGACATTATATGCTAGCACACACTATCAAGCTAGTAGCCAAAATTGATCCTCTCAAATATTTACTCAGCAAGGCAGCTCTCACAGGCCGATTAGCTAAATGGGTTATGATTCTCAGTGAATTTGACATCCATTACACAGAAAGACGCGCCATCAAGGGACAAGCAATTGCAGATCAGCTGGCTGACACACCGCTACCAGGAAAACAAATCATGGACATTGAATTTCCAGACAGGGACGTTTTTGCTCTTTCCTTCAAACAATGGATCCTATACTTTGATGGATCCTATACCCAACATGGTTCAGGGGCCGGCATTCTATTCATCACCCCTAAAGGACACACTATGCCAAGATCATACAGGCTTATGTTTCCATGTACAAATAATATGGCTGAATATGGTATTCCAAGTTCAATTGTCACAGATAATGGACGACCTTTCAAAAACCAAGATGTGCAGGAACTATGTGAAAAATTCAAAATCCAGCATCGATTTTCTACACCATACTATCCACAAGGAAATGGTCAGGCAGAAGCATCTAACAAAACGATCCTAAAAATCCTTAAGAAAACAGTGAATGATGCAGGCAAAGATTGGCATATACAACTCAATCCAGCTCTTTGGGCCTACAGGACTAGCATCCGCACACCTACAGGGGCAACACCATATTCCTTGGTATATGGATCAGAAGCTATTTTACCCTTGGAGGTAGAAATTCCATCTCTTAGAGTCTCTTTGAAAGGCTTAATTCCAGATGAAGAGTATCGGGTAAATCGACTGCAAGAATTGGAACTATTAGATGAAAGACGACAACATGCTTATACTCATCTCAAAGCATATCAACAACGCATGTGCCGGAGCTACAATCATAAGGTTATTCCTCGTAACTTCAAAGTTGGTGATCTAGTCTTAAAAGAAAATCCAAGAAACCAGCAAGATAGAGAAAAGAAAGGGAAATTTGAACCTAACTGGTTGGGTCCCTATGTCATCATTTCAGTCTATGGATCAGGTGCTTATCAGCTAACAAATTCTGAAGGAGATGTGCTTGATGATCCAACTAATAGCATTCATCTAAAAAAGTACTATACTTAAAGTAGCCTAGTGCACGGAAAACGCCAAAACAAACAAAAAAAAAAAAAAAAAAAAAAAAAAACACAACTCCAGAAAAAGTCAAGATACAAAGTACAATAAAAACAAATGGTGAAAACCTGGTAAACAGGCGCCTTTGTGAAAGGCCGGCTCCTTTCTCTATATCCATGCCATTTTATCCATCAAAACACTCTCGGCCATCGCCCGACACTTAGCATATATCTCTCCAGGACATACTTAGCGTAGTCACTATCTTGGGTTATTCATCTACCACATTTTCCCATGGCTTGGAAATCACTGTACATACTCATATCCAGCAGAAACGCTCATCTAGAGACATTAGACTGTTCAAAAAGTTGCAAACATTCACGACATGCCAACTATTGCAAAAACTTAGACATCTGACATCCAACAAACACAACTACACTACATCACAAACAACCTCACACGAACAATACACCAGAAACTTAAGGATGGATGATTTTCTGAGGTACTCAATGTTGCATTATCGTATTAAGGTCTTGATTATTTTGCATTTTGAACTTTTTAATAAATTGGAATCTTTTCCTTATCTCATCAAAAGCTCCACAGCCAGAGATCATGGAAAACTTCCACCATTTTCTTAGTCTTCTGTTTGGAGGCGATCACTTGTATTGTATGAATATTTGCCTTGGGACGTGATTCATATCACTGAAGGCTTGATCCCATTTCACGCATTATAAATGATCTACTCTTGTATGTTTACGCAATACGCACTCAGGTCGTCCTGGTTCAATTATACCTTGGCGCTTGTGCTATCTTGCAAAATTAAAAATCATGTAAATTTTACTCAGGTCATTATGGTTCAATTATACCATTATGCTTGTATAAATTTTCAACATATCCTAAACAAATCAATGTTCAATGATGATATTTACAAAGAAAGCAAATTAATGGTTATATCGGATGGCAAATACAGAATGAGAGATGATCCAAACACAATTAGTTGCCTATCATTTTACAATTAGTTGCATATCATTTTACAATTAGTTGCATCTCATTTTATAAAAAGTTGCATCTCATTATTATCCCATCTATCATTATTACATCATTACACATCATCTTACATAAAGCAGCATGTTAACATCATACATCTCATTTTCAAGATACGTCTCATAACATATAAAAACACACATTCTACATCATACATTACATCATATATAAGCATTACATCATCATGTAAAAAGGAAGAAGCACACATACACCATCCATCCATAAACACATCACATCGGTCAAAAATGGTGCTCTATATATATATCTCTCAAAATGATCAAAATCTACAAAATGTGTCACAACTGTGTCCAGTACAAAGAATACACTGCTCAAAATACAATAGAGACCATGTCTCTCAAGTATGACTATCCCCTGATGGAGATGGTCTAGCCCCTGAGGCACCTGCTCCCGGATCGGCAGGAGGGTCCTGTCCCGCTGGCCCTGTCACTCCACGGCTCTCCGATCGTGTCCCGGCAGTTCGAGATCGACTCGATCTCGACTGCGCAAAGCTCTCTACACGCCGCTCTCTGGGAACCGCCTCCTCATAGTGCTGCCTGTAATATGCAGCCTCCTGCACACTCCGTGTCAGCTCTCTCAGGGTGTCTCTCAAGGGACCACCCGCCGCAGCTCTCTGAACGGTCGCCAAGGCCTCCTCTGCTCGCCCCCGCCGCTCCATCTCGGTATCTCTCTCAGTGATCAACTGAGAGATCTGCCTCTGATACGTCAAAATCTGTGCCTGCAGCTGCTGCACAGTGATCTGAAGCATCCGGATCTGGGCGTCCTCTATGTGTCCCGGCACTCGAACCCGTAACGGTACCTGTGCTGGCGCCACTCCCCCCACTCGGCCTGTCCTGGGTACGGGAGGTGGAAGAATATCTATCCTCCTCCTCTGTACTGGCCTCCCCACCTCCTCCTCTCCTCCTACTGCCGCTAGTACCTCTGTGACTCTGCCCTCTCTCCCGGCTCCAATAGCCAATCCTCCCCTCCCTCTCTCAATCCGACCCTGTCGCACCGCCCTCTGCACACCTCTCCCTCTCCTCCTCCCTCCATCACCCCCATCATCCCCATCATCCCCCTCATCTCCCCCGTCTCCCTCCTCTCCATCTGAATCAAAAACTGGTCTCATCTCCTCTGGATCTGAGATCTTAGCCACAGCCCGAGCAGCAAATAAACGAGCGAACTCGTCAGTCATACCAGCATCCTGTATCTCTGGGGCATAGTCCCAGATCTGCCCAGCCAAACCAGTAAACTCCTCAATCACAACGGCACTGTCAATGGTCGGCCCCCAATCGGCCACATCCTGCTGCCGCCGTGCATATAAGCACGTCCCCTGGGGAACACCCTGCTGCCTCCCGAACTGCCTCAAAACTCGGGTAACCAAAAACCGCTCAATAACGAACGGGGTCCTCCCAATCAAATGCCTCGTCATAAACACAAAAGGCATCTCTATACCATCCTCGGCCCATACCTCGCAGCCTGTGTACGGTCTCCAGATGACCGTATCTATGTCATCAAAAACCCTCCTCCAGTGCTCTAGTTTGCCCAGCTTGCGCTGGACAACTAGGCCTCTATAACCATAAGCATAAGCCGCCCCTACGGGCCTATCCCTGTCTGCCAGTGGCCTCGCTGCTGGAATGTGCTCCCAGCACCATACCTGTAAGAGTGTCACCCCTGCTGATAAACTGCCATAACCAAGGTATACTACCTCGTGCAGGCTCCTGTAAAGGTGGGCCAGCATCGCTGACCCCCAAGAAAATCTCCGACCCTGTGTGACCATCTACTCCAGAACCAGCCCCCATCCCACTGAAAATCCCTTTGACCTGCGATCAGGACAAAGGAATCCTCCAATAAATCCTGCCAATACAGATGGCAGCGGTGCATAATCCAGATCCAGGAACTCCTGCCACGGGATCTCATACCCACAGACGCTCTCATCGTGAAAAATCCGGCGCAGTGCCTCTGTGCCGCCCTCCTCTGTCTGCTCATAGGGCAATATAGCCCCTACCACAGGAATACGCAGGATACGATAGCAGTCCTCTGGTGTCACGGTCATCTCCCCAGTAGCAAAATGGAAGGTGTTCGTGTCACTATGCCATCTCTCTGCCAGTGCTGTCAAGAGTCCCCGGTTCACAGTGAACCGAGGCATATCCAAAAGTGAGGTCAATCCACACCTCTCAATAATATCTAAGTCTGCCTGTGACAGACGTGGTATCAGTGTCCATGGTCTCGGGAATCTCTCCCTCGACTGCACGATCCCCAATCGCTCCTGTCAACAAACAAAACATATCCAATATCAGATTCCACATCAATAAAAAGATATCAAAATACAACTCACATCAAATACATGAAACAAATTTGCTCATCTACATCAAGTTCAAAAATCTATCATTTCATATCAACTTGTAAAACAACTCAAGTTCTCAAAAACCATATTAAAACTTGTAAAACAACTCAAGTACCACAATCACAAACTTGTAAAACAACTCAAGCTTCCCACCCATATCAAAACTTGTAAAACAACTCAAGTTTCCAACCCATATCGGCTTGTAAAACAACTCAGGCTTTCATATACATTTTGAACATAAAACAGATAACACAAATAAATCATGTTCTGATCCCCACAAATAGCTTGATATCTATACATAACTTGGAAACATTCACATCAAAACAAGTTATACAAATGCTCATATTGCATACATGCATCAAAAACACGACAGACACGCAAAAACACCACATTTTAGATCGACCACAACACAAATTTTTCCTGGATGCGCTAAAACAGACATAAAATGCGCTAAAAATGAACCACGCGCTAGGCTGTTCGTCCTACGCGCTAACCTCTTTGTCTTATGCGCTAGATTCAATCCATGCGCCACGCTGCCTTTCCTAAGCGCTAATCTATTTACCCTATGCGCTAGACTATGTCTATGCGCTATTAATTTCCTCCATTGCGCTACCTAAACTAACCTATGCGCTAGACTCTGTCTACGCGCTAATATATCCTCCCTAGGCGCTCGCCTTTTCATTCTATGCGCTAGAAACACTCTGTGCGCTAATCTAATATTCCTAAGCGCTACCTGTTAAACCTAATGCGCTAGGTTATGATCATGCGCTAACCCTCCGGCTTCCTGCGAACTTCTATGCATCCTATGCGCTAGGTCAAAGTGATGCGCTATCCTGTTTCCCTGACGCGCTAACATTGGCTTTACATGCGCTGTTTTCCGTCTACGCGCTAACCGAGAACTCCTATGCGCTACCAAATATTTTCGGACGCGACCCCTAAATTTGACCCCTATGCGCTAGTTTGCATTGCGTATGCGCTACTGTTTAACTTAGACGTGCTAAACCGCAACGCCCGAACTTAAAACTTCACAAAACACCTAAAATCGACAAAATCAAAAATCAAAAAAGGGTCAAAAATGTTGACTTACTGGTGGTCCATACGCCGCAGGTCTCCGATATCTCCGAACGCGCTCGAAATGGTGTCTGTGGTAAGGAATCGGCATTTTCTCTCCAGAGCAAATTCTCTTCTCTTCAAAGTACACAAACACAAATGAATTCAAATCAAACCTTTTTCCCTTTTTATAGGAGAAAATGAAATTAGGGTTACCTAACTGGGCCTGTAATAGGGTCGTGGTCTCCCCTCTACTAAAACATTTTTAATTTTTCGGGAGATGAATCAATTTACACACTAACTACACGCATGAAATCCTACACATCATCGAACGACATCAATTTAAATCAGAAATTTTCCAACCAAAAATAAAAATAAAATATATTGATTCATCTCCCGAGGGGGCATCACATCGCATCGAATCTGGAGCATCGCATCACATCGCATCGAATCTGGAGCATCGCATCACATCACATCAAATCTGGGGCACGACTGGCAAATCAAAAGAGCGACACAACAAAAATTGCATTTGATCATAAAAACACAAAAACACATCATTTTCTTTGAATTAACATGTGCACACACGTCACTTCAAAGAGGGGCAAAATGTAGACGTATAAAAATGACCATATTCCTAAAATGAATATTTTATGTTCATTTTCCTATTTAATTAAATCCAATTTAATTAAATTATCCACATTCTTCTATTTAATTAAGTAAATCACTTGATTAAATTCACTATACTCATTTAATGAATAAATCATTTTATTCAATTAAATCCCCCTAGCCACTTTTAATTAAATACAAATTTAATTAAATAGTTATCCTAAATTGAATAAATCAAATTTATTTAATTCCAACCAAATTGAATGAAAATCAAAATAATTCAATTAAATCCTATTATCCCCTCATCCACTTGCAAAATTCCAAACCCCTTCCTAACCCCTTCTAGAATATTCTAACCAATTCTAATTAACCTAAACCCCCTCTAAACTTTGTCACATCCCTAAGCAAAGGGAGGTCACTTCTCAAATGGCCCAAAGTCTTGGATAACCATTGAAGGTTTTCAACCTTCAACCACCAAAAACCCTAAAGTCTTTGAAAACCATTGAAGGCTTCCAACCTTCAACCACTTAATCCACAAAGTCTCCAATAACCATTAATGGTTATTTCAAACCCTCCCACATGGTTAAAACATTTGTTTTGACTCAACCTCTATCCAACCCAAGGGTCTCATCAGGTCATTAATGCTTTGACCATGATTATCTCTTAATCATTTGCACAAAGGTTTATCCCTGGATTAGATCCTAATTCAGTGGGTAAACCTAACTTAGACTTGACCCTTAGCCTTTAGATAACCATGAGGTCTCCTCAGGCCTTTAATGCCTCCAACCTCTTCTTTTAACCCAATCTGGTGTGGACATTTGTCACTATTTTATTGGTGTCAATTGTGCACATGGATCCCCAACTTTCAAACCTGGCCCTTGATTAAACCTTTCAATCCTGACCATCCATTGCCCTGTTTGTGCTATAAATAGAGCTCTCATTCCTCCATTCTTAACAATCATCTTTCAAATTTGAAGCATCACACTTATGCTCAAATTGTTTCAAGTTTTCATTTTTATATGCTCCTCATTTAGCTTCTTTTAGATCATAAATTAATCATGAACATGCATGCTAGAGTAAGTTATTTATCATTTTAGTTCAATCATAGAAGAAATATAGTATGCTAGGATAGTATTCATACTAACCTCGTCATCTTACCATTTAGTTTGTTGCACTTCTAGCATCTCATCTAGCTTATAACACATCTCATACTAAGATCAGTTAAAAATCTCTCTCGTTCTCATATTTGCCATCCCTAAGCCATTTTGCTCAGTAATCTGAGAGCAAAACATTGGTTTGAGGGACATTGTGAGATAGAGAACCATGGGACCCTCCTTGGGAAGCTGAGTAACGCATCGTTACTCCATAGCTTGCATCAAGAAGTCCTGTGTGTGTGTGTGGATTGGTATTTTACGTATTTTTCACATTTTAAATTCTAACAACCCACTTTTCCCACATACACAAAGATATCTCAAAATAGAGCTAAGACAAGCTAAAGATAATTGTCTTGCAATTGGTTTTAAATGGAGTAAAAACAAATGAGAAAAACGTTATGTTGGCATTTGCATGAAGATTGCATTGATGATATGTTATGTTGTCATTGATGTCAATCAACTGGTGATGATATTGTTGATATTGTTGTAATATTGTTATTGTAACCGGTAGGAAGAATTTGTGAGGAGAACCGGTAACCGGTGTAAACCTTATCTATTGATGTAACCGGTAAACTTGATCTATTGTTTTTGATAAACCCTAATTGATTAAGTTTGGTGAATTGGTTATATTGGTTTATGATTTGATGATGAGCGGTAATGATTATGACACGTATGATTATTGTATGAAGACAATTTGAAAAGATTTTGGTGCGTGATGTAACAGTTTTTGTTTAGGGAATGAGTAAGTTGATTGCATATAATGCAAAGCGCGTGATGAGTTACTAATATCGATGAAGCGGTGATCAAGGGGCGATCAAGGTTTTCTTGATTGATGTGCAGAGATTGCTATGTAATCCATCGGTCATACTTGACCAACTTGTTTGTAATCTCTATGAGAATTAGGTTTTTGTTGTGTTATCGACCTAATTGATTTGTTTATAAGGTTGATGCAGTTGTTTGTTTAAGAGTTGGCAAGTGTTGGAAAGATCAGTTGAGTGTGTGGTTGCCGAACTAGATGATATATTTGCAGTTTGAGTAAAGGTAGATAGGAGCATGAAATGGATCTGAACAAGCCAGTGTAGTGCTATTCAAACAGATCAGCAAACTCCTGTTGTTTTCTAACAATTACAACAGAATTGAAATGCCCTAACCGGGTAAGCTCAAACAAGATTGGTGCTATTCAAATCCTCTAACAAGGTGGTCCATTAGCTTGGATTTTCAAATCCTCTACCGAGGTTACTCCTTACAGATTATTGCTTCTAACAAGGCATTGTAGTCAATCCCTTAACCGAGTGATTCCTAACAAGATCAGTTCTTAACAGGACTTTTTTAAAGCTTTAATAAGCTAGGCTCCTAACCGAGCGAACTTCAGAAGAGTTCAGATAGTTATCTTGTGAGTCTCATCTCATCGTGATTTTTACCTATTTTGGGTTTCCACGTCAAAAATATTTGTGTCAAGTGGTGAATGTTTTTGTGGTTATGTTCTTATGGTTGATTTACTTAACTACTTAACTACTTTAATAAGTTATGATAACCAGAAGCATTGAGAAATGAAGTCTATTGACATATGAAAAAGCATTTGGATGTTTATGAGTTTGAAGTTGTTTACTGTTAATTTGTTGTAACAGTCAACCGGTTTATCTTATGAGATTTTATCTTGACAGTGGTATTACATTAATAATTCTAAGTTTACTTTGAGAGATTGATTTTGAGATTGGTGAAGTTTGTATCAGTTTTTCTATCTACTGATTTATCACCCCCCCCCCTCTCAGTAGTTGACCGGATACTTATTATTTCATCATACCATCAATTGGTATCAGAGCTTATCAGGTCCTCTAAGGTCTAAGCCTAACAACTTGAGGTAAAGATCTTGCAGATCATGATGAAGAAGGAAGGTCTGAAGTTTAATAGAGAGAACTATAAGATATGGAGTGATAGAATGAAAATTTATATCAAGAGTCTGGGAAGCCAGTATTGAGAACATGTCAATACTCTATATGTTGCACCTACAGGGATTTTGGCTGATGATCAGAAGAAAGAGCAACGAGAAAATCATCAAGCATTAGAAGCTATTATCAGTTCTTTGTCTGATGCAGAGTATGTAGACGTTCATGGTCTAGAGACTCCATATGAGGTATGGAAAAAACTTGAAGAGATTTATAGCGGTGATGAACATGTTAAGATTGCTAAAGAGTAGAGTCTAAGAGGAAATTTCGATGACATGCGGATGGCTGAAGGTGAGAATATCCAGTAGTATGGTCAAAGGATAAAGGAGATAGTCAGTGAAATTAAGAGTGCAAGAGGTAAAGTGGAAGATTCCACAGAGATCAGTAAGGTACTGAGAACCCTACTACTGGTCTATGCTATCCGAGTTGCAACTATTCAAGAGCTGAAATCCATTGATAAGGTAACTCTTGACTCCATCATTGGCAAGCTTACTGCTTTTGAATTAAATGGTTATGATGGTAATGTACAGAAATCTGAGTTTGCATTTAGAGCTTTTGTTTCTAACCCATCTGTAAGAAAAAGTAGAGATGTCAGTCACAGGTATGAATCTAGATCCAGCAGAGAAGATGATGATGAAGACAATTTAGTTGAGCTTGAAGCATTGTTGGCCAATCGGTTGCCTAGAGGTACAGGTAAATATAGAGGTAAATTACCTTTGAATTTTTTTGCTTGCAACAAGATTGAACACATAGCTGCTAACTGTCCTAATGGAGATAATGAGCACAAACGAGAGAAATTCAAGAAGTATAAGGGTAAAGGAAAAATAGATTGTGTTATTGTTGTTGACAGTGGTATCACTGATGAGGAATCTGATGGTGATGCTAATGAAGACATTGTGTTTGTATCCATTAAAGAAGAGATATCAGACCAGAAGGCATTAGTATCTAGGATGGATAACTCTGATGATTGGATCATTGATAGTGGTTGTTCACATCACATGACCGATGATTGGAGCAAATTTCTTTCTTTGAAGGAATTTGATGGCAGAGTTGTAAGATTTGGTAATGACTCACCCTACATGGTTAAAGGTAAGGGAACTATTTCTCTTAATGGAAAGAGTAGTGCATATGATGTTTACTGGGTTGAAGGTCTAAAGCACAATCTTTTGAGTGTGGCACAACTCAATGACAAAGGATACCCATTGGAGTTCAAAAATGGTATGTGCAAAATCTATGGCAGCAAAGGTGAACTGATTGCAACCGGGAAGCAAACTAAAGGTAACCTTTTTCACCTTAATCCTAAAGTCAGCAACTGTTTAATTGCAAAGATAGATGATAGTTGGCTTTGGCATTGTAGATTTTGTCATATAAACTTTGATAACATTGTTAAAGTGAGTAAGTCCAAGACAGTGAGAGGTTTGCCTCAGTAGGACAAACCGGTTAATGCTCTAGGTAAAGAATGTCAGTTGGGAAAGATGACATCCTCAACTTTCAAGAGCAACTCTTTTTCAGCGGAACATTTGTTAGATTTGGTTCATACAGATCTTTGTGGACCAATAAGAACAAGAAGTATTCAAGGTGACAGATATTTTATGATCTTCACTGATGGTTGCTCAAGGATGATATGGGTCACATTCTTGAAGGATAAGACTAAAGCTTTTGGGAAGTTCAAGGCATTTAGGGTCTTAGCTAAGAAGGAGAGTGGTAAGAAGATAAAGTGTCTCAGGACAGATCAAGGCGGTGAATTTACTTATGAGGAATTCACTACGTATTGTGAAGAAAATGGTATCAAACGACAACTTTCTACACCAAGGACACCACATCAGAATGGTATCGCAAAGAGAAACAACTGGTCGGTTGTTGAAGCTGCTAGGATGATGTTGATACAAGGAGGTGTAGCGAAAAGTTTTTGGAGAGAAGCTGTTAGCACAACTGTCTACACTATGAACCGGATTTTGGTAAAAAGAGGTAAGGACAAGACTCCTTATGAATATTGGTATGGAAGATCACCTAATGTTAGTTATTTCAAGATATTTGGAAGCAAATGTTTTATTAAGAGAGGTGATTATATTAGCAAATTTGAGGCTAAAAGTGATGAAGATATATTTCTTGGCTATTCCACCAAGAGTAAGGCCTACAAGTGTTTTAACAACCGGACACAAAGAATTATTGAGAGTGCTGATGTTCGAGTGGATGAATATCTTGAAGTCTCAGAGGAAACCAATTTGGAGAAAAAGGATGAAGATCCTTGTTGGTCCTCACAACTGGAATGGTAACTAGGTAATTAAACACAATTCAGAGATTGAATATCCTTAAATAGCTAACTTTTCCTGTGACAAAGGCTCATTTAATTATTGACCAGGGACATAAACTTGAAATGGGCCAGCACTATATGTGCACCAAGTTCCTATTGCAACCATTCCATATTACTGTAGGAAAGGAAATTCTTCTTAAAGTAAACACACGGAATCTCAAATGAACTAATACTTAATCTTACAACTGGAATTTACTTTAAACAACTATTGTTAAATGATAAAGTTCTGGTGGGCAGCAAGAACTACTCTGCTGTTTTGGCTACAGGAACAGACACAAGAACTGTTTCTTATGGTTGTAGGAACAGACAACTGCAGAAACACTACTACAGAAGTATCAAACTAACTGAAACATACAAAGGATTACTCACCAAGTGGGCCCCCTTGAGTGAGTATCTTCAGAACTTCAAATTACAATTATCTAACCATTCAAAATCACATTGATCTCTTTATTTCATCTTTACTGAAAAATACATAAATAATACCAGAAGATTGTGTATTACAAAATACTATGGTTGTTCTCTAGGAAACTTATAACAAACTTCTAATTGATCGACCACATTCCTCGGAATAGGTGAACAAAATTTATTAACAAGAGAAGAAGTCAGCGCAGGACAACAAGACAACATTTGTCCTGCAGCTGAGAAAATATAGCATGCCTAGCCTCCTAGATCTAAGCTCCACTAAGAACAGTTATAAATGTTTCATAAATCAATTTGTTGAAGAACCGGTCAAGTGGTTTCGCTAATTACTGCATTTCTCTAACTAGGTCTGCATTGCGGTTATATACTTGACGCTCTTTTGAACCGTCATTTGTCTTTACTTCACCTTTGCTGACCCTGCATCATGATATTAATGTGCGCAACAAACATGTGTATATACTTATGCTAACATGATATAATGCAAACCATATTTATAATTGATTTCAAATATTTGCATAGATAGATCATTTAAAATCATTATATGACATCCTTAGGTATAAGTTAAACCAATTTTAGAAACACTTAAAAGGTATCAACTTAGGAGAATATTATAATCCAAATGTCATCTAACCATAAGACCTAGTCAAGAGTATTATATCAAAAATCTATCAAAATAGAGCCATTATTTAGGCTCATCATCTCCCCCTAACCTAACTTCTTGCTGATCCTCCAGCAATAGGAAAATTTTGGATTCGGGCATTGATTCAAAAATTGCCTAGGGTAACCTGTCCAAAACCGCCTGTAGATAAGATCCAGTAAAATCCTTTCATTTTCTCCAATCTCTTCCCCCTGGTACGTTATGTTGCTTCACTATATGGTGGATCATTGTCCCTGCATCTCATTAATGGCCACAGGAGAATTGGAGGTCGAAAATTGAGATGCAGCCAATGTCACCCCTTTGTCCTTCCCAAGTGCATATACTTGGGTGCTCTGTTTAATGCTGCATGGTAATTTTGTGCAAAGTGTGGCCTAGATTGTTTCAACTCATCTGTTAGGCTATTCCAGCGCTGAACTACATGTCTTATTGCTGCTTGTCCTTCCCTTGGAGCCATTTGTTCATATTCTTTATACACTTCCTCCCTTAAGGATATGATTTCCTTTGCATAATCTGGCTCGTTTACAATCTTCTGCCAATCAAAGTAAAGTCACCTAGGTTCCCTTAATTCATCCCTTAAGGGCAATGAAAGCTCAAGTTCTTCCTTGTGATGCACCTGAAACAACTCTCCCCTTGATATTTCATTCTGCATCCATGACATAAGAGCCCTCAATTGGATATCTCCAATGTAAAGGAGAGGGTTCCAATCAACATCATCAAGAACAACATAGTTATGTACATAAAGTTCACAGAGTAGATTTTTGATTGTTGTAGGAGATGTCTGATAAGCACTGTAAAATTCTTTTGGTGTTTGCAATGAGGGACTTAAATCTTTGACAATCCTCGTCATTTGGAAACTAATGTGTTGTTCTCTTAAGTATAGAGAGTAAAGACGAGGAGGAGCTCGACATTGCATTAGTTGTGGTACCATGGTGGCTACTATTTCCACCTTAGCTTTAAGCTGGGCTATTTCCTCGTCCTTTTGCTCAATAACTTTCTTCTGGTGATCAATTATCATTTGCATTTTTACCTTTCCAAGTTTTGAATCCTCATAAAGAGAAAGTCCTACTGCATGACTAGTAAGGGAAGTAGGTGGCCTATGAACATGTGCCCTAGGTTTCTTCCTTTCTACTTTGCCCCTACTTCAATAACCTGCTCTAGAGCAGATGCTAAGTTGTCCAGTCTTTCAAAACCTACTTCCTTCTGAGGCTACTCAATATCCTGGAGTTCTCCTTCTCCCTGAAGTTGTAATTCATGTTCTTCCTCAATACTTTGCAGTTCTTCCTCTTATTCATGTTCTCTTTGAGGTTCATTTGGTGGAGAAGGAGGGATATCATTGTGGAGTGGACTATGTTGTTCTTGTTCTGGGGAGTCAATCAGGATTGTAATATTTGGCTTTGTGGGTTGGTCTTGGCTTTTAAACTTTTTACGAAGCCTACCACTACTTCTTTGAGATTTTCCTTTTTCGGCTGCAGGACTACTTCCTATAGCCAATTCTTCAACCACTTCACTGCAGGAACCGGTTTCACAATTTTCCTTTTCTTGGCCGCAGGATGGAGTAAATTATCATTTTTACTTTTCTCCTCCTTATGTCCTAAGTCAAATTGTTTTTCTTTGCCCTTTTCCTTTCATGTGGCAGCCCTAGTTTTTCTTAGACCTTGAGAAGGAACCCCTGTTGTAGCTTCTTCTGGTAAGGGTTCCTCTGTTGCAGGAATATTTTGTTATGAGGATATCAAAGAGGATGAGGGTTCAAGAGGGGAACTAGGTTTTTCAAGGTTTTCTTGTTCCCGAGATGGAAGTGGCTCCTCTATAACTATGTTCTCTACCCTAAACATTCTAGTTTCAACAAATTCATTCCAAAACATTGGAGAAACATCTCTCAAGATTTTTCAACTAATAGCTTAATTAGGCAATGATGAGAAACAAAATGAGGCCTACCTTTCTGGGTCTCTGTTGCACTTATGGAAAGAAGGTTGTACAATAGGCTTGGAACATTCATCCTTCTTCTGTGGCGTATATGACTTAGGAGCTTGAAGTGATGAGAATGCAGACATGAGAACCTTCTTCATAAGTTAAATACTTTAGAACATACAATGCTACTACTTTCCATTCAGGCGGAAGGGATTCTCGAATAGTTCTTTGTCTATCTACTACTAAGGGGGGTCTCCTGGATGTGTAAATTTTGCTCTTGCACTGCATGCATCCTTGGATTTTGAGTACTTCTCCCCATCTGTTGGTAACCCAGTTACCTCTGTTATCCGTTCCTCTGTAACCACCACTCTCAAACCTTTTACCTAAGCTTCTCCATTTGAAAGTGTGCGGGTAAATTCCCTCGCAATTTCTTCTTAAACTCCGTCAGCTTTAAAAAATAATCCAGCCATCCACTGTTCCTGAATATTGGTTCACAATCCTAGTCCTGAAGAAGAACTTCATGGACTGTCGGCTCATGTCGAATGGGTGGACCACCCATTGCAGTGAGAACACTTTCAGCTCTATAATGGCGTAAATCTGCTCAGTTTCTGCACTATGTTCTACAGTATAGCATACTCAATGTGCCTTTACTTGGTCGGAACCTAGTTGCAGTCTAAAAATAACTCTAAGCAAATAGACAAGCAGAATGCAAGATATCACCTCAAACTAGAAATTTGAAAAATTAAAACGCAATTTGAGAGGACATCAAAATTATCTGCTAGAGTAATTATCAGTGTACTTCCCCCCCCCAACCTAAGGCTTGACAGGTGTCCACACACGCGGAAGAGGACCGAGAAAGGACAGTATGCAAAATATCATAATTAGAGTTAATATGGTTTAATTATATACATGCAACAAAAATAAATACACACGAGCGTACCTGACATCACACGAATATGACCGCAGCTTGAAGATATTTGAACCGCCATGCATGGAAAATGATACGGAAATGGATGGAGTTAAAGAAAAGAAATGAGTGAAAAGTACTTCCGTCAGATGTGGAAGTATTTATTATGATCATGCAGCAAAGATATTAAGATGGAGTGATGACGGCAAAGCCGTCAGCAGTGGTTGCAGGAATCTCAAGATGCTTGGTAGTGGAAAATTGCCGCAGGAAGTCATCTTTGCTCAGAGGTTTATGGTATAGGCGCAACCGATGACCGTTGACAAACAATTTAAACTTAACAGGATCTATTGTAGATAATCTAACAGCACCATTATAAAATGTTTTAATTATTTCATAAGGTCCTAACCACCGTGTCTGTAATTTTCCCAAATTATCTTTATACCTGAAATCATAGAGAAGAGCCCAATCACCTGGCTTGAATGATTTGTCCTTGATATAGCGATCATGCCACTTCGTGCACTGGTTTGAACAGATTCATTATGCTGCAGGGCGGACTTCCTTATCTCATCCAAAGCATTAAGCGCAGGAGCCTTTCTTCTTTTGTTGCAGAAAGAGTCATATCTAAGGAAATAGTTGTTCTCAAAGTTTTATGTTCAAACTCTACAGGCATCATTGCTTTTGTCCCATATACCATTTCGAATGGTGTAAACCCTGTTGTAGTTTTCTAGGTGGTTCTATAAGCCCATACAGCTTCAAATAATCTACTAGACCAATATTTTCTGTTGAGGGCTACTATTTTGGTCAATATTGATTCAAGCTCCCTGTTAGTAATGTCTGCTTGGCCATTAGCCTGTGGATGATAAGGAGTGGATTTCCTATGCCTGACATTGTATTCATTAACTAAGACTGTGATCAGAGTGGAAGTGAACTGTGCCCCTTGATCTGTCACTATTTCTTTAGGAACTCCATACCGAGTGAAGATTTCTTCATATAAAAATTTTGCTACCTTATTATCTCTGGCATGCTTGAAGGCTTTGACCTCTACCCATTTAGTAACATAGTCAGTACAAACAAGAATGTAGGAGTGACCATTTGATGGTGGATCAATTGGCCCAACAAAATCTAGGCCCCATTTATCAAATGGTCTAACAACCACCTGAGGGTGTAGAGGCATTTCATCAGACCGAGTTGGTCTGCCCATTCTTTGACATCTGTCACATTTCCTGGTGTATTTAACTACATCCTTGTGCAAGGTTGGCCAATAGTACCCTGTAGTTAATATCTTGAGAGCCGTTCTTTTGGCTGCAAAATGACCTCCACAAGGTTCATCATGATAGGCATGAAGTATATCATATGTCTCATCTTCCCTTACATAGCGCCTCATAACTTGATCTAGCCCTATATAAAATAAGCAATCTGCTATCCATGAGAAGTTGAAACTCTTTTCTACTAGCAGTCTTTTCTCTTTGGGTGAGAAATGTGGGGGTGTCTTGTTAGCTGCTAGGTAGTTGGCTACGTCAGCATACCATGGACTATGTAAAATGATGGAAAACAAATGCTCATTTGGAAATGAATCATTAATGACCTCATTATTGGCTGGTGTGTGAATTGTGGATAGAAAATCTACCACTACATTTGCTTTTCCTGGTTTATCAATGATAGTAATATCAAACTCTTGCATTAACAACAACCATCTTGCCAATCTACCAGTAATGGAGCTTTTGTTCATGAGGTACTTGATGGCCACATGATTAGTATGTACAAAGATTTGATATCTAGTTATATAGTGTCTGAACTTATTGAGGGCATAGATGATAGCTAACATCTCCTTTTCAGTAACAGTGTAATTCAATTTCTGGTCCTTGCAAATTTTTACTAATGTAATAAATTGCATTTTCCAAAACTCCTTGCTTCTGCCCCAGAACTGCTCCTATTGCAAAATCGGATGCATCTGTGTAAATTTGAAAAGGAATTGACCAATCAGGTCATTTAAGCACGGGGGCCTGGGTTAAGGCTTCTTTTAGTTGAGAAAATGATTTTTCACATGCAACTATCCATTCAAACTCAACTTCCTTTGTCAATAAAGAATATAATGGCCCTGCTTTTTGACTAAAATCTTTGATAAATCTCCTATAGTACCCTGCATGGTCTAGAAAACTTCTTACATCCTTTTGTTTAACAGGGGCAGGAAGAGAAAGTATTACTTCAATTTTAGATGGATCTACTTGAATACCTGTTTGAGAAATTCTATGCCCCAACACTATTCTTTCTTACATCATCATAAAACATTTTTCACTATTTAGGGATAAATTGTGATCTTCACGCCGCTGCAATACTTTGGGTAGATTTTGTAATGCCTCTTTAAATGTAGTTCCATAAGTAGTAAAATCATCCATGTAAATTTTCATACAATCATGAGATATGTCTGAAAATATATTGAGGACAACCCTTTGAAAGGTTGCAGGAAAATTACATAAACCAAAAGGAAGGACTGAATAGGCATATGTGCCCCAAGGGCAGGTAAAAGTGGTCTTTTCCTGATCTTCTGGAGCTATTCTAATCTTATTATAACCATTAAACCCATCCAAAAATGAAAATTATTGCTTACCCGCTAGAGAGTCTAACACTTGATCTATCAATGGAAGTGGGAAGTGATCCTTCTTATTAGCAGTGTTGAGCTCCCTATAGTCCACACAAACTCTCCATTTCCCTCCTTTCTTTGGAACTATAACCAGAGGAGAAACCCATTGACTGTCTAAAATAGGGTAAATGAATCCTACATGAAGCAACTTATGCAGTTCCTCTTTAACTATTTCCCTTAAAGCAGGATTAATCCTTCACTGAGGTTGTCTAATTGGTTTACAATCTTCTCTGATATAAATTCTATGGGTACACAATGTAGGATTTAATCCTTTCATGTCCTGGTAATCCCATGCAAAAGTTTGTTGTTGGGCTTTGAGTAATTATGCTAATGACAACCTTTGATCTGTTGTTAATTGACTATTGATGTTCAGATTTCTTCCTGCAGCAACTTCTATTTGAATTACTGACTCAGTATTAGATATTTCAGACAGACAAGAGGTTTGAATCTCCTGTGGTAGCAATGTGTGAAACATGTTTGTGGTTGCAGGAGAATTTATAAAGCCTACAGATGGAAGAAGGGTATGCAGAGGACTTACTGGTATACCCAATGACTGTTGAGCTGCTCCATAATGATTTCTTATGATGTTAGGGAGTACTGTATCATCCTCTTGAAGTGCTATGAATGGGTCCCTTGATAACATCATTAGTTGTTGAAAAAAATTAATTTCCTATGCTTCTTCTCCTATGTCTGGCCATACTGCTCGTTCTTGATCAAGTTGTGGTTGTGCTAGAGAATAGAGTGCAAGTATTTTGGTAGTAATACCATCTGAAATTATCATATCTCTTGATCTGCAACATATACATGCATCATCTGTTGCTAGCCAAGGTCTTCCCAAAATAATTGGATATCCACCTAATGTTGCCTTGGGAGAGAGGATTATGAAATCAGTAGGATATTCCCAAGAATCTAATGTGAGAACAATATCTTCAACCATTCCTTCAGGCCGAACAGTAGAGCTATTAGTAAGCTGCAGAACCGTTGGAGTTGATATGAGGCTAGTAATGTTGAGTTGTTGCATGGCATCCTTAGTCATTACATTTATTGCTGCTCCTAAGTCTATCAAGGCATTTTTTATTTGAGTTCCATTAATAATTACCTTGACAATAGGGTTACTTGGGTCAGAATATTTAGGGACAACAATTTTTCCTAACATAATATCAGCCAACTGTCCTACTACATGCACTGTTTTTGGATCTTTTTTCTTCCTCTCAGGTTTCTTTCAGACATGCCTCTTTAATAGCTTTTCCATATATGAGAATGTCTTTAATAGCTTGAAATAGTGGGATTTTAACACATGTTTTAGCTGATCAATAAGATCAAAAGCTATATTATCCTGCTGCCTAGATACTTCTACTTGCAATCTTTAAGGAAACGGGGGAGTTCTTATAGGTATATCTGAAGTTTCAGACTGCTGAACCTGCTCAGGGTTTCTAGATTTATCAGGTATGGTTTCCTGAGCGGTCTCCTTTGTTGGTAACTCTGTTATGACTGGAGGAGATGGAGTAGGCAATGTTGTCCCTGACCGCAAATGAATATCACTTATATTGAGAGAGTATGCAGGATAGTTATTAGGATCAGTTGAAAAAACTTGTTGTTGCTGCTATGGTTTATTATTTGGATTTGGAACAGGCTGAGTTGGTAGTTGGGTTGGCTTGGATGGAGTGACATTAGGAGCTGGCTGTTGGGACTATTGTTGTGGTTGCAGGAAACCTGATGACTAGTTTGCCCATTGTTGTCCTCCCCTCCATTGTGGTGACTATTGCCAGTTACCTTGAGGGGGAGACCAATTCCCTTGTGGCTACTGCCATTGAGATGAGGAATTTTGATAATTAGGCCAAGGGTTTTGAGAGTTATTCCAAGACTGAGAAGTATAATTTCCAAAATTTTGGGAATATGGTGGTTGCCACTGATTGTTTTGTGCATTGTAGTTCATATAAGGATTAGAAAATGACAATAGATCCTATGGCATACCTTGTCTTGGAGGCCAAGGCCTTCGTTGTGCAACATAAAAGAGTTGTTCATCATCTCCATAGACGGGCTTGAAATCTGGGGAACTGTGTTGGCTATCAATTTTAGCTAGCAATTTGCATCTACAGTCCTTCTTCTTTTGTCGACAATGAGGACAAAATTCAGCAAGCATAGCCTCTGCCTCCTCATGCTTCTCATTTGCCTGTAGTGTATCCAATTGGGTAGCCATATTATTAATTATATCCTCTTTAAAATATTTGAACAGATGAGTTATTTCTATTCTTGAGACTGTTGAAGATGACTTTGCAACCGAAGAACCAGGCCTATAATGTCTTCCCCTTTTTGCTGCAGCTCTTGAATACTTTTGATAGATTTGTCGGATATCATCCCATTGAACTTGAGTAATATCTCCTCCTCCCATCAGA
Source organism: Cryptomeria japonica (assembly GCF_030272615.1). Taxonomy (NCBI): domain Eukaryota; kingdom Viridiplantae; phylum Streptophyta; class Pinopsida; order Cupressales; family Cupressaceae; genus Cryptomeria; species Cryptomeria japonica. Next base: position 100,360,189 of record NC_081414.1, read on the forward strand.
TCTAAGGATTCAACACAATCATCATTGATGTCCCTTAGAAAAATCAACTTCATAGAGTCTTCACTTAGATTACTATGTTTGGGTTTGCTGACACTAAATAAAAACCTTTCCAAATAGTCTTCCAGGCTTTCATCTTCTTTTTGTGTCATTATGAAGGTATCATCACCATGTCGGTCCATTCCCCTGCAATAGTCTTTATACTTATCCAAGAAGTTTGTTTTCATTCCCTCCAAGGTAATGATTACATTTCTTCCTAAACTCATAAACCATCTCAAGGCAGCTTCTTTCAAAGTAGCCGGGGATAACCTGAGTTTATGAGCATCGGTGGTATAATCATAACTTCTGCAAAGGCTATCAAATTCAAACAGAAAGGTGTATGGATCTTTTGTTACCAATCCATTAAATTTTGGAAGTGAAGAGGTTGGTATGTTTTCAAGTTTGCATTATCATGCAGGTTAGGAATGGGAAACTCAAATGTTGGATTTATAGGTGGAGGTGGAGGATTTGCTGCCATTGGTCCCTGATAAATGACTAGAGGTAAAATGTTTTGTTCAAGGGGTTCATTCAGGAAGTCTAGGTCTCCTTCTGACAAATTAAAGACACCTCTATTTAGCACATAAGTTTCTACAAACGGGTTTACTTCAGGTACTTGATCTGATCTTATATCTTGAGTAAAATGCGAGGGAATAAATCTTCCTAATGCATCTCTTCTCCTCCTATGCATGTAGGTTAATGAAGGAAATTCAAAGAGCTAATTAAGAAAACTTAAAACTAATGGTTTACAATAGGTCCTTAGCTTGGCACCATCCCCGACAACGACGCCAAAAATGTTGGTCCTCACAACTGGAATGGTAACTAGGTAATAAAACACAATTCAGAGATTGAATATCCTTAAATAGGTAACTTTTCCTATGGCAAATGCTCATTTAATTATCGACCAGAGACATAAACTTGAAATGGGCCAGCACTGTATGTGCACCAAGTTCCTATTGCAACCATTCCATATTATTGCAAGAAAGGGAATTCTTCTTAAAGTAAACACACAGAATCTCAAATGAACTAATAATTAATCTTACAACCGGAAATTACTTTAAACAACTACTGTTAAAAGATAAAGTTCTAGTGGGCAGCAGGAACTACTCTGTTGTTGTGGCTGCAGGAACAGACACATAAACTATTTCCTATGGCTGCAGGAACAGACAACTGCAGAAACACTACTATAGAAGTATCAAACTAATTGAAACATACAAAGGATTACTCACCAAGTGGGCCCCCTTGAGTAAGTATCTTCAGAACTTTAGATTACAATTATCTAACCATTCAAAATCACATTGATCTCTTTATTTCATCTTTACTGAAAAATACATAAACAATACTAGAAGACTGTGTATTACAAAATACTATGGTTGTTCTCTGATATCCCTGAGAGGAGAGAGATCCCTTTATTTATAGGAAAACTTATAACAAACTTCTAACTAATCGACCACGTTCCTACGGAATAGGCGAACAAGATTTATTAACAAGAGAAGAAGTCAACAGAGGACAACAGAACAACATCTGTCCTGTAGCTGAGAAAAATAGCATGACTAGCCTCCTAGATCTAAGCTCCATTAAAAGCAATTATAAATGTTTCATAAATCAATCTGATGAAGAACCATTCAAGTGGTTTCGATCATTACTGCATTTCTCTGACTGGGTCTGTATTGCGGTTATATACTTGATGCTCTTTTGAACCACCATTTGTCTTTATTTCACCTTTGCTGACCCTGCATCACAATATTAATGTGCACAACAAACATGTGTATATACTAATGCTAACATGATATAATGCAAACTATATTTATAATTGATTTCAGATTCTTGCATAGATAGATCATTTAAAATCATTATATGACATCCTTAGGTATAAGTTAAACCAGTTTTAGAAACACTTAAAAGGTATCAACTTAGGACAATATTATAATCCAAATGTTATCTAACCATAAGACCTAGGCAAGAGTATTATATCAAAAATCTATCAAAATAGTCATTATTTAGGCTCATCAATCCTTGCATTTTTTTTTTTTGGAACCAGAACCTGTGAAATTTGAAACCGGCAGAGCAAATACTGATGTACCAATTCAACCGTAACAGATAAATTTAGAAGAAGATGATGATAATGAAGAAGCTGAACCTGAAGATAACGATCATGTTATTCGAAGATATGTGAGACTGAATCACAATCCTGAACAAATTATTGGGGATAAGGATGTTGGAGTACTAACCAAAAGAAGAGTCAGAGAGAATTCTTGCATGATCTCCACTATTGAACCAAGAACTTCTAAGGAAGCATTCGGTGATGATCACTGGGTTAAAGCTATGGAGGAGGAATTAGATCAAATTGAGAAGAACAACACATGGACCCTAGCACCCCAACTTGTAAATAAAAATCTGATAGGTACTAAGTGGGTATTCAGGAACAAGTTGAATGAAGATGGTGTTGTAATTCGCAACAAAGCTAGGTTGGTTTACAAAGGTTATGCTGAAGAGGAAGGAGAAGACTATGGTGAGACTTTTGCACCAGTGGCAAGATTGGAAGGTGTCAGAACTTTACTTGCATTTGCAACACATAAGAAATTCAAGGTATACCAGATGGATGTTAAGTCAATATTTTTGAATGGGATACTGGAAGAAGAAGTATACATTGAGCAGCCAAATGGTCATTCTTTGACTGATGAGAAAGACATGGTATGCAGATTGCATAAGGCTTTATATGGATTAAAGAAGGCACCGAGAGTATGGATGAAAGGCTTCATACACATTTGATGAAGATAGGCTTTCTGAGAACCAGTGATGATAGTAACATATATTTCAAATCTGAAGGAGATAAATACTAGTCAGCGAAGTATTTGTAGATGATATCATATTTGGAGGCAATGATGACATGAGCAATAGTTTTGCATAAGAAATAAAAAATGAGTTTGAAATGTCTTTAGTGGGAGAAATAAAAAAATTCATAGGCTTGTAGATACATCAAATGGAGAATGGTATTTTTATCACACGGTCTAAGTATGCGAAAGAGGTTTTGAAGACATTTGGCATGAGTGACTGTAAACCAGTTGGGACACCAATGGTTACAGGTTGTAAGTTGTCTAAGGAAGATGAGTCCAAATTTGTTGATAAGAAGGAATACAGGTCAATGATTGGAAAATTGCACTATGTTGTTCACAGCAGACCAAACATAACTCATGCAGTTGGCATAGTTGCTAGATTCCAGAAGAATCCTAAGGAAACACATCTGATAGCAACCAAGAGGATTTTTAGGTACTTTAAAGGTACTGTTGACTATGGATTATGGTATCCATATGGAGGAAATTTTAATTTAAAGGTGTACACTGATGCAGATTGGGCAGGAAATATTGATGACTGGAAAAGCATGACCGGTGGAGCATTTTTTTCGGAGGAAGACTTGTTTCATGGAGTAGTAAGAAGCAGAGTTGTACATCACAATCTACTGTTGAAACTGAGTATGTTGCAGCTTACATGAATTGTACATAGGCTATTTGGAAGGTTTTAAGATGAAGATTTCAGAAGCTGTAAAGATCTTATGTGAGAATACAAGTGCCATGAATATTTTCAAGAACCCTGTTTTGCATGCACGAACCAAGCATGTTGAATTGAAGTATCATTTCTTGAGGGAAAAAGTGCAGAGTAAAGATGTGATCTTGGAGCATGTTTCTACCAAGGAGCATCATGCAAATATCTTTACTAAACCTCTACTTAAGACTACTTTTGAGTATCTTAGAAGTCAGCTAGGGGTTGCCCCTCTTCATGAGGTCAGTTAAGTATGATGTAGATTACATCAGTCCCGGAGATACTTGCGGAATTTTACAGAAGGGTTGGTGTAGAAGTGTAGTTATTCCACAGGGGGAGCATCAAGTTGCAGGTTGTTGATGCTGCACAATGAAATTTGACATTACATGTTTTACTTTCAATTTGACATTGTTGTCAAAGAGGGAGAAGAATTATGTGATTATGAGGAGAAGAACCAGTGACAAGCTAAAGACATGGAGAGCATGGTGAATACTTGGTAATGTAAACCAGGATTCCCACTCACAATCACAACAACAATCAATGGTATTGATATTTGTATTGTCATCAATGCCAAAGGGGGAGATTGTTGGCATTTGCATGAAGATTGCATTAATGATATGTTATGTTGTCATTGATGTCAATTAACTGGTAATGATATTATTGATATATTTGTAATATTGTTACTGTAGCCAGTAGGAAGAATTTTTGAGGAGAACCGGTAACCGATGTAAACCTTATCTATTGATGTAACCGGTAAACCCTACTTGTTGTTTTTGATAAACCCTAACCAATTAAGTTTGGTGAATTGGTTATATTGGTTTATGATCTAATGATGAGTGGTAATGATTATGACACGTATTATTATTGTATGAAGACAAATTGAAAATATTTTGGCGTGTTGATGTAATGGTTTTTGTCTAGGGAATGAGCAAGTTGATTGCATATAATGCAAAGCATGTGATGAGTTACTGAGATCGATGAAGCGGTGATCAAGGGGTGATCAAGGTTTTCTTGATTGATGTGCAAAGATTGCTATGTAATCCAATGGTCATACTTGAACCGACTTGTTTGCAATCTCTATGAGAATTAGGTTTTTGTTGTGTTACCAACATAATTGATTTGTTTATAAGGTCGATGAAGTTGTTTGTTTAAGAGTTGGCAAGTGTTGGAAAGATCAGTTTAGTGTGTGGTTGCCGAACCAGATGATATATCTGCAGTTTGAGTAAAGGTAGATAGGAGCATGAAATGGATCTGAACAAGCAAGTGTAGTGCTATTCAAACAGATCAACAAACTCCTGTTGTTTTTTAACAATTACAACAGAATTGAAATCCCCTAACTGGGTAAGCTCTAACAAGCTTGGTGTTATTCAAATCCTCTAACAAGGTGGTCCATTAGCTTGTATTTTCAAATCATCTTCCGAGGTTACTCCTTACAAGGTATTGCTTCTAACAAGGCATTGTAGTCAATCCCTTAACCGGGTGATTCCTAATAGGATCAGTTCTTAACAGGACTTTTGTAAAGCTTTAACAGGCTAGGCTCCTAATCGAGCAAACTTCAGAAGAGTTCAGATAGTTATCTTGTGAGTCTCATCTCACCGTGGTTTTAACCTATTTTGGGTTTCCATGTCAAAAATATTTGTGTCAAGTGGTGAATGTTTTTTGTGGTTATGTTCTTATGGTTGATTTACTTAACTACTTTGATAAGTTATGATAACCAGAAGCATTGAGAAATGAAGTCTGTTGACATATGAAAAAGCATTTGGATGTTTATGAATTTGAAGTTGTTTACTGTTAATTTGTTGTAACAGTGAACCAATTTATCTTATGAGATTTTATCTTGACAGTGGTATTACATTGATAGTTCTAAGTTTACTTTGAGAGATTGATTTTGAGATTGGTGAAGTTTGTATCAATTTTTCTATTTACTGATTCACCCCCCCCCCTCAGTAGTTGACCGGATACTTTTTCTTTCATCATACCATCACGTTACACGTAATAAATTGTATGTTTGGATCTAATATATGTATTTGCACCTTTTGATGGCAATGTTCTCACTAGGGAAAACTAATAAGATAAGAGGTGAACTTACAATTTTAGGAAAAACTAAAGCTTTCTTAATCACAAATAGGTTGTGGATGCTTTTGGGGTGAGTTGGGTTGACCAAAGACTTCAAAAGGATGTCACATGATATTTTCGCCATGGAGTAAAGAGTTATAGCTTGAGTTTCTTAGTGTTGGTGTATAAAGTGTTGTATCCTATTTACAGGTTGTAAAGGGAAAAATTAGGTGACTTGGCAATTTGCAACATAGAAGGAGAAATCACCTATTTTCGCTTGAATAGGGAGACGCCTTTACATTCAAAAGAGTGGGGGGGGGGGGGGGAAATCCACTAGATTCAGTCACTAATCAGATTAGGATTGAATACTAAGTAGATTGATTGAAATGGAACATGCTTGACCCTCTTTGGTAAGTTGACTAGTTGAATTAAGACTAAGAGCTGGAAATGAAGACAAATATGAGAAAACAGTGAGTGTCAATTCGGGATTTTGTCTTGCACCTAGATCTGAGAAGTATGAGATGATTTGGAACTGCTCTGCGAAAACTACCAAAAATAGCAGGGACTGTGTGCAGGGACTAGGACGCCCTCCTCTTTGTCCTTTGAGATTTCCAATTGCCGAAAAGGGTTTTTTCGTCTCCGTGTCTGAAGCTTATCCTGAGAGTTAAAGTTGCACGCCTATTTTCTGCACATAGAAGGAAAGGGAAATGTGTTGGGGATAGGGGCTTGCCTTTAGGTCAAACCCCGGTTTTGGAATTAACCAAGTGGTTGAAATAATGTAATTGAAATGACTGAAAGTAGAAATCCTCCTCTTTGAGGGGATGTTGAATTGATTGAAAATAAAATGCTTATACCTCCTTGTAAAGTTTTATTTGCCTCCACACGGAATTAGGATTTCATGAATTAGGATGATGATTTCCTTTTCAATGCTTGAAATCTTGACTCTATTGCTACTCCAAAGCTTGAAGGAAGACTGAAAATGCTCAATTGCTCTTGAATGCTTGAATGTTTGATCTCTTGAATGCTCAACGCTTGCTCATGAATGTCATCTATCCATCAAATGAGAGGGGAAATCCCTCTTACATACTTGCCCAAAGGGAAAATGAATTAATTTTCTGACATGAGCTGACATGGAGGGGGTTTTTCCTGCTCAAATTTGAGATAGGCCAGGGGGTCCAAAATAGGTCCCCATTAGGGAGGACTAGGGTGCCATGCCCTAGTCCTGCCCTATTTTGGGGCAGGATCAAGGTGGCAATAAGGTGCATCTTTGAGCCAGATGGTGTTTATGACATGTATGAGCATAATCAGGTCTCTGCTCAAGCGAAGGGGTACAAACACTAAGGCAAAGACCCAAATGTGATAAAAAATTGCAAGGGGTGCAATTTTAGGATGCTACAATTAGCCCCCACTTTTGCGAGAGTATGAGTTTATGCAAATACTCTTGGTAAAGTGCAAGGAGTTCAGATTGAAATACTTTCACCATGTCAAGGAGGCAAGATACACTAAGCCCCCAATGGACTTTAGGATCTTACAACTTCAATGTTAAGGTAAAAGGGAAGATCACGAGAGAGAGAGAGAGAGAGAGAGAGAGAACCATGACTACAGCTAGTAAGATTCTCTTACTATGAGTCATGAAAAGAAAAAAATACCAAAAATTACAAAGCAAAGACAAAGTTTGCTAAGTAACTTTAAGTATCAAGAGAGAGAATCATGAGCCGAGTGTATGCCCCCATGTTAAAGAGATTGCACATGCCTTGTCGGGAGCAATTGCTTTAAGGTAGGATACACCCAAAAAGACAAGCACGTTATCACAATAATGTAGCCCCCAAGAGAGGACAAATCAAATGATAATGAACACAAAACACAAAGCATGGGGTGGCTTCACTTAACTATGGGGTTAGTATGATTTTTATGATAACTCATGCATATCATGTATATATATGTGCATAGAATTGTCCTCATCCCCCCAAAAAAGGAAACCACCATGGAAGAAGGGAACACATGTGTCTTTTGAGTCAACATCAAAGAGACCAAAAGAGATCTCAACGCTTTGCATCATCCTCAAGTAGACAACACTAGGGACAACAAATAGAAGAATAGGGAAACAAATAAAAGAAGGATCACAAACAATCAAGAGAGGTGAAAGAAAGAGAATCCACAATGCTAATGAAGCTAATCAAGCACATGATCATCCCCCGATCTTGCTAATCATTGTTTCGGGAAGGTGGACAACACGCGTGAGGAGCCACATCGAGCACAATAGATGGAGCTATGACAAGTTCGAAACAAGGACCATGATCTAATGATGAGTCACTTTGTTCATTACTAGGAGCTAGGATTAATGCTTTTGAAAATTTTGCAAATAAATCATTGTCAACATCAACATATTCATATTCATCATCAGAGATATTAGGATCAACATCTTCATCGTTAAGAATATTTTCACCTATTTCATCATCAAGATTAACAAAAATAGGATCTCTAATAGGAATAGAACTTGAACCATCATTTGTCTTAAGAATTTTGCGTCTTGGAGAATTAGGTTGAACATCTTGTTTAGGAGAAAGTGGAATCATGTCAACTATTGGTTTTTTAGGAGAAGAAATGGTTTGGGTTCAACCACTTCACGAGCTCTAGCACGATGTCTCCGTCGATGTTCTCTCGCACAACGGTTTCTTCTGGTTTTGGCTGAAGGTTTAGGTTCATCAGGTATAGGCTTTATCTCTTCTTTTAGGGAAGGATGAATGGATTGAGGTCTTTTAGGCAGGACAATAGGATAGGGCGATCACTTCTCTTTGTAAGATAAAGGAGAAGGAACCACACCATATAAAGGAGGAATGGGAGGTGTAGGAAGGAGACCGGGTCCATCATGAGGAGGAGGAATAGGTCTACCCTTAGTTTGACATTTGGGAGGAGGAGCATTTCTATCCTTGGGAGGGAGAACGATCTCATCCATGGGAGAAGGAATTGATATCTCTTTAGGAAGAAGATTATTTATTTCCTTAGGAGGAAGAATAACCTTATCCTCAAGAAGAGGCATATGATCATAATGAGGAAGGCTAAGTGTTGGATTTTGTGGTTTACTCAACGATAAAATCATCTCGTTTTTCCAATTTTGATATGATTTAAAGAGAGCAACACTTCTAGGTTGAAGAGGTTGGAATTTTTCAGATCAAAAGTAATCAAGGCAGACATCTCCATGCCTCACTACAGGTTGATACATGCTATGATTAACAGTTATGATTTTACCATTATGAGGAAATTTCAAACACTTATGAATAGTAGAAGCGATCGCTTTCATGGAAGAGAGCCAAGGATGTGCTAACTTCACATAAAATTGATCGGATGTAGGAATGATAGCAAATTGAACATCTATGCATTTAGTGTTGACATTAGTAGGAAGTGTGATAGAACCAATAGAAGGACAAGAGAAGCCATAAAAAACTCTAACTACCACATCAATATCATCATATATCACTTGATGCAATTGCAAAGTATAAAGAAATTATTTAGTTATTACATTAACCATGCAAGCAGGATCAATAAGCACTCCTATAGAAGGCATACCTTTGATTTTTGCACTTATGTATAATGGGCCATCAGGTTCTTTAATGGTCTCACTAGGATTAATGTGATGCACAAGTCCTTAGGAGGTTCTTGTTGATCAGCAAGGTTCACCATATTATTAGATTCAAGGCCAACATCATTGGGAGAGAAAGTAAGATGATCAGTCTCAATCACATTAGTGGAATGGGATGGTAAAGGATCGGTGAAAATCTAACGATTTTGATTAGGAGGAGCTACGGATTTGTTTCCTTTATCATTTACACTTGACATAGATATGGTATTGTTATCAATCAAATCTTGAATCTTACTTCTCAATGAAAAACACTTTTCAGTGTCATGACCAGGTTGACGATGGTATTGACAAGAGGATTTAGCATCAAAGTAATGTGAAGTTTTTTTACATGGATCAATTGGTTTGATTGGGGGAAGTTTTAACACATTCCTTTGTAATAACTGAGACATAATGCTATGCAAAGATTCATTCAAAGGAGTAAATTATTTTTCTCTTTTAAAGTATTTAGACAAAGGAGGCACACCTGTAGTGGCTGCTACTTGAATTTTGTTGTTGTTTTTGTCATTGAATTTGATGAGTCCTTTGTTTGGTTTGAACTTTGCAAATGGTTATTGAGCACTATCACCCTTATCACTTGGAGCCATGGAAGGAGATTGCTCCAATTGACTCACAATTAGTTTATAATTGTGAAGTACTGTGCACAACTGCGAAAAGGAAGTAAACTCAGTTAAGAGAAGTTTATCCCTAATTTATTTTTGCAAATTAGCAATAAAAATTCTTTGGATATCTTGATTAGGCACAATAAAAATAAATGAGAATACAAATGCTTATATCCCACAATAAAATCAGTCACTTTTTCTTTAACACCTTGTTTACAATGCATCAAATCAGTCAAAATAATTTTAGGACCAATGTTATTGTGAAATTGTTGAATAAAAACATTAGCCAATTGTTGAAAAGAAGTAATAGAATAAGTAGGCAAAGAACAATACCATTCTTAATATTCTAGTAAACAATTTTGCTAACACTCTTTGATCATGAGCAAAGTCACTACACAAAGTTTGGAATGTTTTAACATGAGTTAATGGATCACCTTTTCCATTATAAAGTTCCAATTGAGGGACTTATACATGTTTGGGATGGACAACTCTAACAATGTCATTGGATAATGGGCTTGCTACATCAAATATGGGCACATGATACTTAGATTTATTCATAGAAGCTATTTGTTGTTGTAAGGAGGGCATTGTTTGAGCTAAGTTATTGATTGTAGCTTTGGTAGAAGGATTGAAATTAGACATGTTGGATTGAGAGGGAGGATTAACATTATTGAATGAAGGAAGAGAATAAGGAGGTGGGACACTATGGTAGGTAGGTATCGGAGAAAATTGGGTAACAAATGGAAGACTCATAAGAGGAATGAAGGAATTGTGATTGAAGGAGTCGCCCCCTTGACTAACATATATAGGGGGTGAAGGTGATTGGGTAACAAGGGGAACAATCATGCTAGGAGGAATGAAAGAAGAGGTATTGTCCCCATTACTAACACATGTAGGTATGACATTTTGTGTAGAGGTAGACATGATGCTTGATGTGAAGGTGGGAACACTAGTCATAGGATTTGTCAAAGGAATGAAATGATTAACTTGACTAGGAGGTTGTGTATAACCTAGGGCTTGAGCACAACTCTTCATGGGAATGATATTAGAATTAACAATATGAGAAATACCATGCAAGATATCAACACCATGTTTATCACTTTGAATCATTCTTTTTTATCCTTCAATCAATGGGAGAGCTTCACTTTCCAGGTATTCTTGACTCATCCATTGTTGAAGATTGTCAAATTGATTGTCCATCTTTGCCAATTGGTCAACAGATACCCTAGTTAGTGATTCCTCCTCATCATGAGAATTATCAAGAGGATAAACATGGATATCTGCAGGATTGGAAGAACCACCAATATCCTCATTGAAAAAGCTAGCCAAATTAGGCTCCATCTCCTCGGTAATTAAACCTTGGGCAGCCTTAAATTCTATAATTTCTTCTTACAGGGATACTATAGGTAGGACTAATAGTAGTAAAACTCATGCACTAATAGAGGGAAATTGGAAATTTGAATTTTGGAATCGGATTTGAAAACTAATTGAATAAGGCAAAATTTTAGGAAAAATGGTTACCCAAGTAGATGAACAAATTGAAAAAATAAAGAGCAATAATGCAATCTCTTAGGAAATTGATAATTATTCAAAGGTGACTGAATTTTAAAATTAGGGCCCAGTGAAAATAACCTCTTAATTTTAAAATTGAAAATTGAAAGGAGGGAAGATTTAAATTTAAAATTAGGGTTGTCCAAAAATAACCTCTTAATTTTAAAATAAATTTTTTTGAAATGTTGAAATATTGAAGAAATCAATTTAATTTAAAAATTAGGGTGTATGTAATTAACCACTTAATTTTAAAATTTAAATTGAAAATTTAAATGTTGAAATTGAGATTTGCTTTCGACATTAGGGAGACCTAAAATCAATAAAATTTCACAAATCATTGGAATTGAACAGTAAAATACAGTCAAAATAGGCTCCCGAAATTTGGGGAGAAAAAATCGGGACCAGGTAGCCCCCTCCTGGTTTGACCAACTTTTTACCAAATTTTTAGGGAAGCAAGATATTGTGATTCTAATGCGAATTCCAGAAGGGTATGGAAATTGGAGATGTCTAGATATGCAAAATCAAGCCTTGAATGTCGAAATAGGACACACTTAGGATGTGCAATAAGATGATTAATTGAAAAAAAGGAAACAAAAAAAGGGCATACTTAAGTTTAAGGGCCATTTTTTTATGATGTTTAGAAGGACAAAAGAAAGCTTTAAATTTAACTAAATTGATTAAATGCTTAAAGGAGAATTGAAAATTGCACAAGATTAATTTAAATTTTTTTAAAAAAATAGAGTTTGTTGCATTAACCATTTAATTTTAAAAATTTAAATTTGAAAATTCAAATGTTATAAGGTGGGAATGTGAATTTTGAAATTGAAATAAGAACTCAAATATGAAAATTAATTCAAGATGTACACAATCCACAAGTTCAATTTTAAAATTAAAAACTAGGGTTTTTTATTTAACCACTTAATTTTTCAAATTTTGTTGAAAATTGAACATGTAAATGAAAACTTGAATTGTAAAATTGAAGAGTTCTCATATCTTAAACAATTAATCCAATTTAGACAAATCACAAGCTCAATTTTGAATCTAAAAATTAGGGTTTTGTGAATTTAACCTCTAATTTTTTTTAAATTGCAAGGAAATGAAACTTGTAATTGAAAATTTGAATTGTAAATTGCATATGAATCAAATCTGAAAATGAAAATCATAAAGATAAGACACGTCAAGTTCACCAAAATGTAAAGGAGAAAATTAGGTGACTTGGCAATTTGCAACATAGAAGGATAAATCACCAAATCACCTATTTTCGCTTGAAATGGGGAGATGCCTTTACATTCAAAAGAGGGGGGAAATCCACTAGATTCAGTCACTAATTAGATTAGGACTGAATATTATGTAGATTGATTAAAATGGAATGTGTTTGACCCTCTTTTGTAAGCTGACTAGTTGATTTAAGACCAAGTGCTGAAAATGAAGACAAATATGAGAAAATAATGAGTTGTCAATTCGGGATTTTGTCGTGCACCTTGATTTGAGAAGTATGAGATGATTTTGAACTACTCTACAAAAACTACCAAAAATTGCAGGGACCGTGTGCAGGGACCAGGACACCCTCCTCTTTGTCCTCTGAGATTTTTGATCGCCAAAATGGGTTTTTTCATCTCCGTGTCTGAAGCTTATCCTAAGAGTTACAGTTGCGCACCTATTTTATGCATAGAAGGAAAGGAAAATGTGTTGGGGATAGGGGTTTGCCTTTAGGTCAATCCTCAGTTTTGCAATTAACCAAGTGGTTGAAATAATGTAATTGAAATGACTAAAAGTAGAAATCCTCCTCTTTGAGGGGATGTTGAGTTGATTGAAAATAAAATGCTTATACCTCCTTGTAAAGTTTTGCCTACCTCCACATGGAATTAGGACTTCATGAATTAGGATGATGATCTCCTCTTCAATTCTTGAAATCTTGACTCTATTGCTTCTCTAAAGCTCGAAGGAAGACTGAAAAATGCTCAATTGCTCTTGAATGCTTGAATGCTCAATGCTTTCTCATGAATATCATTGATCCATCAAATGAGAGGGGAAATCCCTCTTATAAACTTTCTTGGAGGGAAAATGAATTAATTTTCCAAAATGAGTCGACATGGAGGGGGTTTTTCCCGCTCAAATTTGAGATAGGCCAGGGGGTCCAAAATAGATCCTCATTAGGGAGGACTAGGGCACCATGCCTTGGTCCTGCCCTATTTTGGGGCAGGATCAAGATGGCAATGAGGTGCATCTTTAAGCTAGATGGTGTTTATGACATATATGAACATAATCAGGTCTTCTATCAAGCCAAGGGGCGCAAACACTAAGGCGGAAACCCAAATGTGATAAAAAATTGCAAGGGGTGCAATTTTAGGCCGCTACACAGGTCACTTAAGCTTACTTAGGGACCACCTAGGAGTTTGTGGGAGCATCTCCACTTTAGGCTACGTTATCATGTTATCATTTACACTTTTGTGTGACATCACCTTTAGTTCTTTTATCACGTTACCATATCCATCTTTCGTGGTTGCACTTTTCCACCTTAGGTGGGTGATCCACCTTTAGTGGTGTTATTATACTCACTTTTCCACTTCAGATGGGATGATAGTTTTTCACTTTTTGTCTCATATCATAAGATTACAACACTTGTCATGATCTCATGTATTCCTATGTTCTCGCCTTTTCTATATAACCAAGGGTCTCTATTGTAAACTCATCTCATTCGATCCAATCCAATTGATTGATCATATTGCATTATTGATAGGAATAAAGTTTATTCTTGTCATACTATTTCTCTCCTGTTATTGTGTTTTCCATTAGGCCTCTAGATCTTGGGTGGCTACCTTCATAGCCAAATCTTACAATTAGTTTTGTGCCTTATAGGATCATGAGCTAGGTTATTGTTGGCAATTTTTGTGCCAACCTTAGAAGAGCTCAGATCCAAGATTTCAGTTTGACTAATATTTCATGTTAGTCAATACCGATAACATGTCGTGTTATCGGTCTTAGCCGAGTTAACTGCTTCTTCATAGTTTTGCAGTCATATAACACGTAGGTTATATGATGTGTAAATAACACAAGTGTTATTGACGTCATGCCTAATATGCTATATCAACAGCTCATGTCAATAACCGGGTCGTGTTATTGACCACCTCAGTTTGCAGTGTGTTATTTGGCACCGAGGCGGGCCCCAGTCGGCATCAAAGAGCAACATGGAGACAATGACATCTCGCGGGATAAGGTCCCGTGGGATAAGAGAGCAAATATGAAGCTTGGATTGCTTATCTCGCGGAGATAAATGGAGACAGTCGAGACCACACAGGATAAGCAAAGTAACAAGGAAAAAAGGGTCTCGCGGGATAAGGTCACGCGGGCTAAGCGAATAAAGCAAAAACAGAGAAACCTTATCCCATGAGGTAAGACAAAGATATCAATGGTGCCACGGGATAAGAAAAGCAAGGAAAGAAACAAGAAGAGACCCTTATCCCGCGAAGTGAAGCGAAGGCCCAACATGGCTCGCGGGATAAGAGACGATTGAAGAAACAAAGAAAGCCTTATCCCGCAGGGTAGGGCGAAGGCACAAATGAGACCATGGGATAAGGAGATAACTAAGGCAGTTGTTTCCCCTTATCCCGCGGGGTGAAAAGATTAGCATCATGGGCCCGCGGGATATAAAGCAAAGGTAAAATTCAAAGAGTCTTATCCCGCAAGGTAAAGATAGACCTGTAGAGATGTTGTGGGGTAAGAATGCAAGGTCCCTCGACGGTCAAACACAGTGAAGAAAGCGTGGACCTGGGGTGCCATGTTATCCATCCATAGTCATTGGATCTTCATAAAGCCTGATCCAACATCAATGTTTTAATCTTTGATTGGGCTTTTGAGTGCGCTTACATGGCGAGATCTGTTTTGTGTGTCTATCTGCGCGCGAGATCTCTTGATCAACAACTGAAATTTAATTTTCTCAGTGGCTATTGGAGTTTGAATGCTCTCTGTCGGGGGTGTTTGTCGACCCGATGGTCGAGGTCCTCATTTTGCTCAGTCGGCGTTCGATTTTGGACCTGATTTTAGTGCAACCACTTGATTTGCTCGCCATAACTCCAAAGGTGACTTTTGTAGGTCATTTTTTATGCTGCACATGCCTCTTCAACGTAGCTTGAAGACTTTTTGCACCTGAAGATGACATCCAGTGCATCTGTTCAAATATTTTCCCCCTTTTGCACATGGATTATGTTTCTCTAGAGGCAGAGGATGCTCCCAGAGCTAGTTGCAGCATGCCATCAGATCTGTCGATCTAATCTCCTCCTCTCTCAGACATTTTGTAACCTAACCCTAGTTAGGGTTAGGTTTTTCATCAGTGTAACCTTCTCAGTTATGCTTGAACTAAAGGCAATTTTGTAACATTTTCCCAGCCCTTCTTTTCTTCTGCAGAGGCCTTATGTCTCTCTGCATTTATAAAAACTGCTTTGCCTCCTCATTAATGAAATTCATTTGTTTTGTGTGATTTCAGTTCTTACAACTTGTGTAATTTTCTACCTCTTTGTATGAATGCATTATTGTTTGTTTTCCTTCACTATAGGTGTTTGTGTTGATCATTTATGTGAATGTTGACTGTGAACTAAGCGTGGTTCCTTTCTTCATTTCATAGATTATAACCTTCACTTGCACTTAGGTGGCTAATTAGGGTCAAAATTTGTGCATGTCTTGGGTGGTTTCATTAGTGTTTAGTGCACTCATAGGCAGGGGAGATCATCATTTCAGTTTGGGTGCAAACCCTTTTTTCTCTTCTTTTATGTAACCCTTCTCTCTCTCCCTTTTCCCTGTCAGATCATAGATTAGTTTCATTGGTGTTGGGTTGGTCCAACACCCTGCATTTTAGATTTAAGAGGAAGTCGTCCCTCTCCGGAGATTCAACCTCACATTTCGCAAGGTCCCACACTTGAGAGGTTGATTCCATGTTTCACAAGGTTGATGACCAAGGTTTCTTGGGTCATCAAGGGTGCAAACTTTTGTGACAACAGTTATCAACTCCAAAAATTATGGGACCTTTCAAAGTGGTGCAGGAGCACCCTTCCAAGCTCTCCCTCCTTCTTGTTTTGTTGGTGTTATGCTTCTTTTGAAGCCTTTGTATATAAAATAATGAGCCATGTGCTCATAGGTCCTAGTTAGGGTCCTAATTGAGGTCTTAAGGGTTATAAGTCAAGATTGAGGATTTCTTGAAAATTGAGGGTATGTGTGCCTGGGAGGTGTTTAGGGGTCCTTTATAACATGGTGGTGTCCTTAGGTTGGCCCAATGTGGGTCTAGGAGTCATGAAAAGCAACATTGGGAAAGTTGCTCAAAAGTTGCATGACAACTTTAAAAAGTTGTCAAGCAACTTTTCCACCATGATGTCAAATTCCTTAGGTTGAGCGTGGAGAGCCCTAATTTTGGCACACAGACCGAGGTATGGGTAGTATAAGTATTTCCAAACCCTAAGTTAATGGGTTGGATGTCAGATATTGTACGGCCTAAGCAAAGAGACCTGACTGAGACTGTATTTTGGTTACCAGTCAGTTTGAATGAAGCAACCGAACTGGTTAAAGGATTGATTTGCGTGTAAAACTGTGTGGATTGTCTTCCATGGTGTAAATATTTTCATTTCAAGCAACTAGATTAGGATTTTATTTGCAGGTTGTGTGTGTTTGTAAATATTTGGAAAACTGTCTTCTTATTGTCCAGTTTTGGACAGGATTGTGTAAATGGCTGCATAACTCCATTCCCCATTGTGGAACCACCATGAAATCATGGGGAATGAGAGTGTAGACCTTGTACCATACTGCAAAGCAAGCAGAGCCCTTGAAAATGCAGGGAGGCCATCAAGAGACCCAATCCTAGGCGAGATTGAATAGTGCCCGGCTAGGAAAGGTTAAGTTGCAGAGGTCTTGGAGAGCAAGGTTGGTCAGAGAAGAGAGCACCCTTTGGAGGAGTTGGAGAGGGGTGAGTGAAGTACCATTGGTGTGAAGGAGAAGCTTCCACTAATCTAGACAAGGTGGCAAGAACAACAAACCTGCACTGTGTCCCTGGCATGTCCTAAAAACCCTTTAAAACCTTAAAATCTACCTAGGGCACTGTACGACCACTTGGAGGCCTAAAACCTAGAAAATCCTTGAGCCCTTGCTAAATGAATGGTAGTCCATTTTGGGAGTCTGGGTTGTTTGTGCATCGTTTGTGAGAGGGAGCCCTAAAGGACCGGGTAGGAGGCCTAATTGGTCCTAATCCTTGTAGCCCTATTTTGTAGTAAAAACACAAAATAGTGAAATCGGCAAGGGGTTGGAGTCTTGAAACTTATTGAGGGCACATGAATGGGCGGAAAGACCATGAATTAGACCTGATATAACCTTGCTAAGACCTTGGAAGGTGTAGAACAAGCCTAGCCCTTATTAGCCATAATAAGGGGTTTTGAGTCTCATGAGTAGGTGAGACCTTAGCAGAAGCATTGCAACTCATTGGTGGGTGGATTGGGCAAGGTCAGGGGACTCCTCAAGCAAAGGAAGTCCTAGAGACCCTAGGGTGTGTGGAGAACACCAAGTGATCCAAGGAAAGGATCCAAGAGCATAGACTAGGCTAGTCTATCCCAAACCCCATCCCATCACAAAGGCACAAGCACTAGCACCCAAGGTTGTCAGACAAAAATGCCCAAATTCGATGAAGTTAAAATTCATTAAAGACTATTTCCTTGATCTCTTAAACTCAATTTTGGCACTAGATCTAAAAAATTATAGATATATCAGCCCCATTTTTCACATTCCTTTTTTATAACATACTTATTTACAATTTTATTATTTCCTAGCTCATTTGATTCCTACTTTAGACCATATTAGATTACTTTATAAATTATTGTAGTGTCCTAAATTGCACCTCATGCATTTATGACACTTATGCATGGCGCCCACTGCATTAATGACAGGACCATGATCAAAATCCCATCATTTTGGTATCACGGGCCCCGAAGATAAAGTTCCCTTGTTTACCTTAAAACACCATTTGGGCCTATCTTTGAAAAGATGTAAGCGTGCCATGCTAACGTCCTGATAGATCTGTGGAATGTCGCATCCTGCAGTTAATCAAATGCTTTTCGATGCATGTCCCTAGACTCGCTTTTGCCCATAACGACTCTCCTCACCCCTTTCCATCCTTAAAAGTTTTTCTTTGCTCATTTTAAATAGTTCTACTCTCTTGTTGATTCCTTCTCGACTCTCTTATCTCGCTCTTGATGTTCTCTTGAATACTCTACAAGCATTATCAAACTACGTCTATCTGCAACACTCCTGCAATCGTCTTGCAATAAACATGTATCTTGAGCTTCATCATGCTCGTATCTCGAAAAGGGGGTTTCATTACACGCCTTGTCTTCTCTTTATCATTTATCTATCTTTTATCATTGCATGCAATTTATCTATCTTATCTCTAAGTGTATCTTTTATCTAGGTGCATCAATGATCATTTTTATCTATTTGCAATAGGGGTTTGCTTCCATTAAGTGGAGTATTGTTTCTATCTGCATTTTTATCTATTATTTGTTATCCAATCTATCTATTTGGTTGTCCGTGGAGGTGGAAACACCAAAGTGGGGGTCTGACTGAGGAAGACCCCTATACAGCCCCAACATTTTCCCTTTGTCTCCATTTGTGCAGGTGGCGAATAGGTTATGTGTAGCCGCAAAGAGTTCTTGTGTGCTTTTAGTTGGATTATGTGTTCTCTGGCCATACAGACGACAACGCATCACGCTGGCGTCCAAAACCCAAGACCTTCCTAGTTCTCTAGTATAACTTATTTTTAGTTTTGTTTCTCCCTGTTAGCTCAAATTTTCACGTTTAATTGTTCTCGAATTTTAATTGTCTAGTTACTTCTCTATTACTATAGTTTTATTTTGTCATTATCTCCTGGCTCACTCTTATTGCCAGTTTAAGTGAGGTAGCGGTGGATTGATTTGTTCTCTAGGATTTATCATCTTAGAGGTAACAAATCTCCTCCTCTACATTTTGGTGAACCTGACGTGAATGCTTCATGTCGGATCTCTTTCTCTTAGAGTTTGATGCTTTTGACAATGCATTCTCTAAGGATGGTTTCGATATGTTGGATGAAGTTTTAGATGAATTATTTGAAGCACCTCTTTCCAAAAGAGATGTAAAAGAAGTGTCATCCTCTACGACATCCCCATTTGAAAATAATAAGTTTGTGAATGTTATTCTTGTCTCTACAGCTCCTCAAAGGCCTAAGAGACCTTACATTCATGTGACTGCAACAAGTCCTTCTCCAAAGAAAGTCAAAACCATTAATGGAAAACCTTTTAAAGGAGAAATTTCTGATTTATACACAAGGTTTATGCAATCTAAATAGTCATCTTACAACACCATTGCTCACACATATAATACTTAGAGGAATAAGCAAACTTTTGATCAACCACAAGTTTCTTTACCACCCTCTCAGCCTAGTCTTCCTCAAGCACCTTTACGACAAATAAGAGAACTAGTTATTATGATCTTATCAATCAACTTAAGGTTACTCACTCTAAGATCTCACTATGGGATTTGCTTCAGACTACTCCAGTGTATCAAGGTATGTTACAAGAAGCTTTGCAAAAGATTTTACTGCTCTCTTATGTGAGACCAGTGGATGCGAATGAGTTGATGGATCATATTCGTGCGGATTTGTTGAATATCACTTTCTATCCTCGTGAGCTTCCACCTCCAGAAGTGAGAAATTTGGAAGATCCTCTAATGCTAATTATTCATGCGAATTGTGTGGGTATTAGGCAAACACTCGTTGATACAAGATCGACACTCAATGTCTACAACTTGGATTTGTTACCCAAAATCAAGGTGAATGCAAACACCTTGACAAATTTTTCCCTGTTTATCTGAGGATTCGATAACAATGGTAAAACCGCTATGGGAACAGTCATATTGTCCTTGAAGGTTGGACCTATTACTATTAGAACCCTTGTACATGTGATGCTAGGTCCTTTGTCTTACAATATTCTTCTAGGTAGACCATGGCTTCATGCCTTGGGAGCTGTATCCTCTACTCTTCATGGATATGTAAAGTTTGTAGCTGTTTATGGTAAAAATGGAAACAACAATATTGAAAGACTGAATAGATTCAACCACAAAACACTAGCCTAACAACAACAAAGATCCACCATAACATATGAAGATTACCTAAAATAAATGCAAATCAACAAAATCACAAAGATTATACCATCACATGTCCAATAGGGTTTGAATCTCCATTCTTCCTATCTCCATTTTTCTTGCTTGATATATTTGCTCTCAGATTTTATGTGTGCACAAGAGCTCAACAAAGAACGAAAATGTGGTTGCAAGTAGGCTTGATCGCATATGAAAGTTCGAAAGCGTAGTTGAGGAGTATTGATAATGAAATAAGCATCCTCTTATATAGAATACACTGTAGGAAATGGAGGGATAAGATTAAGAGGTGTATAAGATAGACGGTCGGCTAGGATTAAAGGATAGTTAGAGGAAATAAGAAAATAATGACAGGGTAGGTAGTGTAGGAATTAAGAGATGAATGACATGTGTCATGGGTAGAAAAGGATAATGAATTAATTAAATAAATAAAGATTTATTTAATTAATAGAGGAAGTGGGATCAATTAAATAAATAAAAGTATTTATTTAAATGAGAAATAAGGCTAGAAGAGGGTAAATGAATTAATTAAATAAATAAATTCATTTAATTAATAGAAGAAATAGGATAAAGTAATTAAATAAATACAAATATTTATTTAATTAGATAGGACAATTTTAGGTGTTTACATTTTGCCCCTCTTTGAGACAATGCAGCTTGCGCGTTGTTTCAAAGAAGATAAGATGAACTGATACAAAGTTTCCCCAAGATGGGAATGATATGCCCCCTCGAGAGATTGGATGAAAATGTTGGAAAAGATCGCAGACAATCTCTTGATAAGAAAGAAAGTCTAGAAAAGACTGACAAGATAGGATAGAGTGACAAAGTCACGGAATAAAGAAGACTGCCTTAGGAGACTAGGTCTAGGGTAGTCTATAAGATAGTCTACGAGGGAAAACATCCTCATTTCCATCCACACACCTAAGAGATCAGAGTGCAGAGAGAGAAGAGAGCAGCCAACAGTCAGTAGCAATGACATTGGTGCACAAATTTGATCGCGTTCGTCGATATTAGAGGCCAGCAGATGCAGGAGAGCCTGTGAGTACCACAAAACCTCCTTGTACCTTGTTGCATTAATTGTGGTCATAAATTCATGTTATGCAGGGCAATCAATGTGCATTAGGTATGCTGCAAAAAATGTCAAGCGGGTCAAAAAATGGGAAGGCGCGTCTGTGTTGGTGCCAGACGCGTCTGGGTAGGTTAGGCGTGTCTGCATAGAATTGAAACGCGTCTATGGTTCTAAAAGTGTCTATGTCAAATGCGAGCACGTTTGTGAAATGCAGGCGCGTCTATGCAGGACATGCACGTCTATGCAGAACAAAGGCACGTGTGTGTAATCTAGACATTTCTGTGAAATGCAGAAACGTCTGTGAAGCATGTAAGCGTGTTTGTATCATGAATGCACGTTTATGTCTTCAAGGTTGGATCGACAGTTCTGTGATAAACATACGTTGTCGATTGGATAAGTTGTTGAGAGGATACACTCAAACGGGTCCTCTAGGGAAGACTAGGATAGCAGATAGGGATAGGATCGACAATTCTATGATAGAACATACGTTGCCAATTAGGAAACTACTCAAGAGGATACACTCAAGCATAGACCCTAGGATAGGATAGAGCGAGGCACCTTGTGATGAACAAGGAGTACCATAGAAATTGACAATTTTGTGATAAAACATACGTTGCCAATTGGATTAGGCTGAAATTGACAATTCTATGATAGAACATACGTTGTCAATTGGATAAGCTACTCAAGAGGATACACTCAAGTAGGTGCCCTAAAAGATAGGATAAAAGCAACACTTTATGATGAACAAGGAATGCTACTAGGATAGAGTGCCATATGATAGATATAAGCACTAGGGTAAAAAGAAGCACTTTGTGATGAATAGGGAGTACCACTAGGATAGAGCGCCTTATGATAGATATAAGTACTTAGGATAAAAAGAAGCACTTTATGATGAATAGGGAGTTCCATTAGGATTGACACAGTTGATTGGCTTGACTGAAGGAGGACCTACCTATGTTGGAGTCACGAGAGAGATTTCCTTTGATTCAGAGTTTGCGAGTAGAGCTGACATTTGAGGATAGAGTTGCAGTTGAGGCTATGGGATTGCGATACATTATGTATGTGCCTGAGTTTTGGGCGAACATGGGATTGCTGACTGCAGTACCTGAGAGATGGCACTCAGAGACATGCACATTTCATTTGTCAATGGGTGAGATGACAGTCATCTTGGAGGATGTGTACAAGATACTGAGGATATCGATCATTGGAGAGTTAGTTCCTTACGATTGAGAGGGAGACAGGGATGCAATGAGATGAGTGTTCCAGGATCCAGGACTTGAGATGAGGGCAGGCCATGTGGCTTGGGACACCATGACAGCGACAGGATTGGCGCTACCGGCGGTGTTGGCAGGAGTGATCAGTGGATTCCTCTATCCGGACAGGGTGACACGAGGGTTGGTTGTGGGATGGGGGATGACTCTGGAGACATTGGTGACTGAGCACACCAGGTTTTCATGGGGGCCATGTCTGCTGGCACACGTGTATTATGAGCTACATCAGTTTGTATATCATGGATCAACAGGATTAGGATGCAGAGTGACATTGTTGCAAGTTTTGGAATATGAGCATCTGTCGGTTACACGCCCGATACACTTTAGAGGCAAGGGACATGGGTGCAATTATGTGCATCTATATGATATTATTACTTCTCAGCCATAGATTAGGAGGCTAGAGTATTGGCGTTGAGTTATTGATGAGATAAATAGTGTAGTATGGAGGCCTTACCGAGATTGTGAGGAGTGGGAGGATGATGCAGTGGAGTTGTCGTATGTATTCCGAAGTAGGTATCTGATTGGTTGGACACCATATATCATTGAGTGACAGTTGATTGATAGGGTATGCAGGCAGTTCGACAGGATACAATGGATGCCACGGGGGTTAGGGATGTATGCACAGACAGTGAGGGATCAGGTGCATTTAGGGCCAATATTTGTCTTATGATCAGGCTGTGACACAAATGCTAGAGATGGTTCCCATGCCTTGGGATATTTGGGCAGATGTGGAGGATGCAGGGATGGATGTGGAGTACAATGCATATTGAGCAGAGCATCTATTTCCACGACTGATGGATCTAGGGGAGCCGATAGAGGGTGATGGTGGGGATGGTGGAGATGATAGTGGGGATGGTAGAGGCAGAGGCCGACAACGGAGGCGAGGGGCAGTGGCAGAGAGGAGAGTGGATCAGAGGAGAGATGGAGGAGAGGAGAGGCAGGTGCATGTAGTCAGGGGTAGAGGTGGATTGCCTTTACAAGTGCCAGCAGCACATGTTCCTAGACAGGTACAGGGACAGGAGCAGGAGTAGGAGCAGCCACAAGGACAGGGTGAGGGGAGAGGGGATGAGGAGGATGAGCTACTATCTTTGAGGGAGATCTGTTAGGGACAGGAAGATGAGATCCAAGATCTAGAGAGGGATGGGGCGAGGCTCAGGAGACAGCTGAGGGACACTAAGTGGGAGAGAGATTAGGCTATTTAGCGCTACACGGAGGCTAAGACAGCACTGAGGGAAGGGAGGCAAACAATAGAGGACATAGGGGCCAGATACGCCTATGTTCTACGAGCAGGGGAGGAGAAGCCTATTGGAGAGACTTGTACTATGGAGTGGTGCCACTAGATCAGCGGGCTAGGAGCTTCTGGAGACCATCGCGGACTACGATGACCACTGGAGGGAGAGACAGGCATCTAGTGGTGGGGTCATGGGTCCTCCACCACACCAGATAGAGGGGACATGAGATATGATCCTGGGGCAGGTCCTTCCTGGGCTCAGACTCCGTTGAGGCCATCTGGCTCTGAGGGAGGGAGTTCATCATAGCCTTAGAGGGCTCCCTATGTACCAGTGTTGTACCATTTTTGTATGATGATGTAGACACCTTCAGGTGATTGTAGCCATATGTATTTTGATATCATTGTATGATGACACTTATGATTTTTGATATATATATGAGATGATTCATCTTTGCGATAGCTATATGCATATGTACCTATGTGATGTTGCTTCTATGTGGGGCATGTTTCTATATGATGCTTATGATATGGATGCAAACATGTACATGATAAAATGCAATATTTTTTGTTCTTTTATGTTTTTATTATGTTATGCATATGTGAATGTGAATGTATCAAATGCAGATGAATATGATAATGCAAATAACTATTTACATGATGAGAATGTAAAATGTGCTAACATGTGTTGTGTGCAGATATGTGGTAATGCAGGTGCAAACTACAAGAAATGCAAATATTTTTGGCATGTTATTATACTCAGTCATGTGATAGCAGGCTACACGGACTCGGGAAGGACGATGGAGGTCAATCAAGAAAGGGGGATGGAAGATAGAAGATATGGAAGTGAAAGAGCTTCTTGTGTTATTATCATCATTGAGCTTTATTATGGCAAATAGGTTATGACAATCCAGGTATATGTTTGACCCAGAAAGTCATTGTACCCGTTTGCATGGAGATCAGACAGTCGCAAACAAGGAATGCCCCAGTTCACACTAGACTCACAATGTCATTATATCCTTGGACAAGCATTTTTAAGAGACAATCCAACATACAACAAAGAAAAATAGGTGATGATACCCCATCCTCGCCCTTCTAGTCAAAGACATCCTGGAGATAAAATCTCTAGTCAGAGACATCCCGGAAAATCTAAAAGACATGTCAACAAAAGATTAAAAAAAAAAAAAACCAAGACTCAACACCAACATCTACTGTAGTCCTCAAGTCTAGTGTCTCTTGTCACTTGTATAAGTCTATTTGATTGTGGTCACAATGTTTACTTTCACAAAAGGATAGATAGCACTGAACCATAATGTTGTCTGAGTCTGTTGAAAGATTTGATTTGTTGAAGCCCATTGTTGCTGCTATGTCTCATCTGAACTAACTGAATCCATGAAATTGGTACTTTATTGCAGAGAAGACGAAACTTTATTGCGGATCGACGATGCAAATGTTGCTTTATTGTGGATTGTGCGCGGATAGACTGAAGAAAACTGGAAGAAATTGTACTCCTCAGAACATGTGATGCTCTTAGTTCCACACCCATCACTAGACTTAGGATTTGCCTTAGCCATAGAAAATAAGTGATTTATTATGGATGGAAATGGGTGAAAATGAGGGATTATTATGAATGGCTAACCAATCTTAGGTAGATCAATAACAATCCATGATGAGAATGGCTAAGTTTATTATGGATCTGTAGGCTGTGAGTGTGTGCAAGAGTGAAAGAATGAGATTGAATCCTGGAGGAGGGAGGAGCAATGTCCCTACACATGGCGACAGTAACCTGGTTTTCACCATGGTACTTTCCCAGGGCGCCACCGAAGTGGTTTTCACCATTGGATGAATTTATTTCTCTTTACTTTTTTCGATTTTTTTATTTTTTTGCATTTTTGTATTTTTGTATTTTTTTGCATTTTTGAATTTTTTGAATTTTTTGCATTTTGAATTAGGATACTCTGAAGAGCTATGTGTAAAACTTGCGAAGGTGCATGTTGTTGATAGGATTCTCCAAAGGTTCGCCCTCTGGGGTTGAGAGCTGATATGCACCGGATCCATAAACTATTGTAATGATGTAAGGACCAAGTCAATTTAGTTCGAACTTGCCCTTCTTCTCTCTGTCTTGTTGATTTTTAGGATTTTCCTTGAGAACTAAGTCACCCACCTCAAATGTACGAAGCTTTACCTTATATTTGTAGTTGTGTCGTTCCTAGACCGAATGATGTGTAGCTCGAGTGACTGTCTTCCTTGATGAAGGAACTAAGATAGAATTACTAGTGTGTGGACTACACAAGCCCGTATGTGTGTCACCTAGAGAAGTTTGGGCATCACTGACAACAAAGTCCCTCGAGGAAGCTCCATTAAAGGTCCATGATGTATCACCAGAAGGGAATGGATGTGCGGAACAAGTGGATGAGTTGTGAAGGCTTATCATTGTGAAAAAAAGTGAAAGTAGGATGGCATGATGGAGACTTAGGATCAACAAGTATGTTTTTTGACTTGAAATTTTAGAACTTTTGCCCCCAGTTATTTTGATATTAGGGAAGATCATCTCTTGCTCTTTTTCTTTCATAGGATTTTTATCCTTGACCTTGATTTTTGTAGAGTCCAATAGCTTTTGATTTGGATTTGGACTAAAGGACTTTTCTTTATTTTTGACTTTTAGATTTTTCTTTTGAAAACTTGATTTGTGATCCCCAATGAGTAAGGGCTTTTGTAATTCTTTTTTATCCAAGTCTAGGAGAGGAATGAAAATGGAATGAGTGGATGAAATGGTAAAGCTATGTGAGTTCTCAAGAGGGTTGGCGATACACTCAAACAAGGCTGACCCCAAAGCTATGCACCTTTGTCAAATAGTAGCAATTGGTCAAGCCTTAGTTGCACCTTTTCAAATTTGTATACCCACCTTGTCATCTTTGGTAACAACTTCTATTTTTGTTTCATCCCCTAAAAAGGAAGATAAGGAGAGTGAAGAAGTCACGAGAGGTTTCTAAGAAGCAAGATTTCGTGAAGGAAAAACTACCTAGGGAGTAGGATTCTCTAAAAGAAGACTCCCTAAAAATAGATCTCCTTGAGGTACAAGCCTTGGAGTCTACTCCTAAAAATCACCTTTTGCATCTAAAGTGAATGCATGCTTGGGTGATGATTGGGGTTTCCTAGATTTCACTAATTCTTATTTTGGTGAATACAAGGTGGATCCTGTCCACCTAAAGTTCCCTAAGATTTCATTCACCTTAGCCACAAAAGATGATTATGCATCTATAAAGTCTGGTGATGCTTATCATGTTGATAATCTTTTCTATACAAACCCTCCTTCCTTTAAGGAGTGGCATGATATTTATGCTCCTGGATATAAACTTGTGTCACATCTTGGTTATGATGGAAAAGGTTGTGGACCTAATGAACAAGGTATTTGAATTCCTTTGGAAGTCGAACCTTGTCACCACAACACTGTATTAGAATATCGCCATACAGGTCGAAGGTCGAATCCATGGTTAATTGTTAACATGTTTTTTGTTGATCCTCTTCCTCTTAAAATTATTCATCCAAAACTTATTGATAATGTTGCACCACCTAATGAAATCCCCCTAGACCTTTTTACTTCAGAAGAATCCTTGAAGGAATTTCTAGGCACCTATGAGGAGTTGCCCTCTTATCACCATAAATGTTGATTCCCTTATTGTTTAAATACCCAAGCATATTTTGGGGAATCTGTTGAGCAAGGGGAACCCTTATCTTATAATGAAGAGCATGTACCCACATGTCATTTGGAAGACCATAGTGTGCTCCTTAATGGAGAAACTACTGATGTCATTAAGAGTGATAAAAATCCTGACAAGGTCATCAAAGTCGGGAAGTGTTTATCTTCCAAGGAGTTTAAGGAAAATTTTGATCTTCTACGTCAGTTTCTTAACATCTTCGCTTGGTCTTATGAAGAAATGCCAAGCATTGATGAGTTGATTGTAGTACATAATATTGTACTCAATCCCAATGCTAAACCTATGAAGCAAAAGATTCAAAAGATGAACCCTAAGGTGACTTTATTAGTCAAGATAGGGATAGAAAATCTCTTAAAGGCTGGTTTTATCCGTCCTATTGAGTATTCGCCTTGGATCTCAAATATTGTCCCCGTTAGTAAACCTAATGGTCAAATCCACATTTGCATTGACTTTCAGGATTTGAATAAAGCTTCTCTCAAAGATGTTTTTCTGCTCTCAAACATTGACATGATTGTGGATTCAACTGCAGGTTATGCTTTGCTCTCCTTCATGGATGGTTTCTCGGGGTACAACCAGATTCGTATTAATCTGAAAGATCAGTATACAACTACCTTCACGACTCCTTGGGGATCCTTTTGCTATGTTGTCCTGCCATTTGGGTTAAAAAATTTAGGAGCAACCTATCAACGAGCCATGACTCTGATATTCCATGATTTCATCCATAAAATCTTGGAGGATTATGTCGATGATATCTTGGTTAAATCTCTTGCTCATCCAAAACATATTGTAAATCTTTGATTTGTCTTTGAAAGGCTTCAATTATACAAGATGAAACTAAATCCCCTTAAATTCATCTTCGGTGTGGATGCCGAGAAACTTTTGGGATTCTTTTCTCTCGTCAAGGAATCGAGATAGATACTGATAAAATTGACGCAATTGTAAACATGCCTGCACCTAGAAACATCTCTTGGCTTCGTAGTTTGCAAGGGAAGATTTAGGTCATTCGCAGGTTTGTGGCGCAATTGGTCGATCATACCCTTCCTTTCACACGATTGTTGAATAAAGATGTTCATTTTGAATGGAATGAGGAATGCCAAGACCTTTCTTTTTGTACATATCTGATAGACCTTTCTTTTTGTACATCTCTGCCTCATCTCATGCTCTAGCAGCTATGTTGACGAAGGTCGAGAGAGAGCAATCTATTACATTAGTCGTACTTTAATAGAGTATGAGACTAGATACTTTGTTGTGGAGAAACAATGTCTAGCTCTCATCTTTGCACACAGAAGTTAAGGCATTACATCCTTCATGCAAAAACACAGGTTATTGCTAAGAATAATATCCTTAAGCATCTCTTTTCAAAGTTCAATCTTTCAGGAAGGTTGGATAAATGGGTGATGTTGCTCTATGAGTTTGACCTGAAGTTTATAACTCAGAAGTCAATTAAAGGGTAGGTCATCGCTGATTAGTTGGCCGATTCCCCATCTGAAAAATCTTTTCCTACTTTAGATCTTTTCCCCAATGAAGATGTTTTAACCACTGGTCAAGAGCCTATGTGGGATATGTATTTTGATGGATCGAGATGTCAGACTGGTTCAGGAGCGGGTGTGGTCTTGGTCTTGCCCAAAGAAAAACCAATCCCTCTTTCATTTTATTTAGAATTTCATTGGAATAATAATATCACTGAGTACGAAGCCTTAATTGTCAGGTTGCATGCCGCGATTGTCATGGATGTGAAACATATCCATATTCACGGAGACTATGAGATTATTGTGAATTAGGTTATAGACACATATCGCGTTAAGCAGTTAAAACTATCTTAGTATAGGGATTTAGTCATAACCATATTGAAATATTTCACTTCTTATGCGATCAACAGTATTTTATGGAGAGAAAGCCGTCATGCAGATGCAACGGAAAGCACTGCTTCCCTTGTAGGTTTGAACTTTGGTTAGGATGAATATCATTTCGTGGTAAAAGTCCTCCGCTCTTTGGCTATAACTGATCAAACTCAATTTGATAATTTCATGTGTGCTTATATCAATTCAAGAGAATGGTTTGCACACATTTACAATTATCTCAAAATCGAAAGTTTTCCCGATGACGCTAGAAAGAACTCATGTGTGCGAATTTGGAAACTGGTTGCTCGCTATATCCTCTTATCCAATGTCCTCTATCGAAGATCATATAATGGTCTTCTTTTATATTGTTTGACAAAAGTTGAGATACCCCCCGCCCTCCGAGAAGATCATTCAGGTTTTGGAGGTGGGCATTTTAGTGGAAAATCTTTGATCCACAAACTAATCCACATGGGGTATTACTGGCAAACAATGGAACAAGATTCCTTTGCCTTTGTCAAGAAATGCCCCCAATGTCAACAACATAGTAACTTGATTCGAGCCCCTGCACAGGAGCTACAAATTTAAATTTCCCCATGGCCTTTTCAGATGTGGGGGTTAGATATCATTGGCAATATATCTTCCCCTTCTTCTAAGGGTCATACCTTTATCATCACCACTACAGATTATTTCACAAAGTGGGTCGAAGCTATACCATTGAGATACACCACTGCTGACATGATTTGTGGCTTCATTATTGATAATATCATTTCTCATTTTGGCTTACCTGCTACTTTTTTTTTTTAGAATGGTACACCATTTAAGAACAAGGAGGTTAAATACTTCCTTTGAGAAGTTTCACATCCAACATCACTTTTCTACACCTTATTACCCTCAATCTAATAGTCAAGCGGAAGCATCTAACAAGACCATTGAACAAATTCTACGTAAGAGCATTACTAAACATGGAAAAGATTGGCGTACTCAGTTGGTATATGCAATATGGGCCTACCACACGATTGTACATACAACTACAAGGACAATGCCCTACAATCTCGTGTATGGCACCAATGCTACCATGCCTCTAGAGTAGGAGATCGCATCATTACACATCTCCTAAAAGGACTTATTGATGATGATTCTTATCATACCCTTCGTCTGAATCAACTTGAGTTGTTAGATGAGCGTCGTTTGAAGGCCCTTCAACATCTTCAAGACTATCGAAAGTCTTTGTCTAAACAATATAATCGAAGTGTGCTCCCCCTAGCCTTTAAGATAGGATAAATGTCAATGTGTCACCTGATCAAAGAGGAAAATTTAGCCTGAATTGGTTGGGTCCGTACATTTTCACCTCCATCTACAATTTTGGTGCTTATAGTTTATCTCATATGGATGGTACACCTCTGAAGGAACCTATCAACGCTTTGCACCTGCGTAGATATTATGCATAGAAGAAAAGCTTTATGTATCATGTGTGTGACACTTAGAATTCTATGCTGGTCATGTCATGATATATCTTCATCAACACAATATCTAATCATTTATGTGTTATGAAGTGACTGTGCATATATAGGTTTGTGTGTATGTGTGTGCATATGTATACATGTTCATCTACTCTGAATCGCGAAAAATATATATACAATGATCATCATGGAATTTAATCATGCATATATTCAACAATATCATGATGTACATCTAATCTAAATCATCCCTCACGTGAGCATACATAATAAGTACATCCATCCATAATGACACAAGATAAGATCATAACGTTGAATCTCATATATATGTATGATGTCAATGTAAAGTATCAATGTACATGCATCACATCACTATAAAAACACGTGATGCTGGCGTATGTGTCTCTAAACTACATAAGTACATCCGTATATAAATCAAAAGAATTCTATATATCCAATGAGTCAAAATGAATCGATTTGTACAAGTCTCAAAATGTCTCATGACCCCTGAGGAGAATGGGTCCCTGAGGTTGCAAGCACTGAAGGATCCTGATCTCAGCATGATGGTTGTCTCACTCAGGTGGACTGTGATCTCATAGCATTAATTCTCTGTGACTGCAAGCCCCTCAGCTCTCTACGCAACTCCACCACGGTCTCCCACTATTTCATGAGCTCCTCTCACAACGAAGCCTCTCTCTGGTGTGCTGACTCTAAATCAACTAGCGAATGGCACACTCTGCAGTGGTCGAGGTGACCAACGGCGCCCTGCTGGGCGACATCCGCCTGTTGTCGGAGGTCATCGACTTGGCTCTGCAGAGTGTCACATGCCCTCTTGACACTCTCAACTTGAGTCATTGCCTGATCTCTCTCTCCAAGGACAGAGCAGACCTTCAGCAAAGCCTGATCCCTCTACCCCGTCACGGTGGCTAGCTATGCTACTCCTTGCACCAACTCCACCTGACCCTCCTCATATCATGTTCGCAGCCGTGCTATGGGCTTGAAAAGGTGAGTGTGTCTCCCTACTATCTAGAGGGGCCGATAGGCGTCTAGTACTGGGCCTTGAGTCTACACATGAGGGATGATCTCTGAGTGTCTGCCTGATGCATAAAACTCAGCCACTCGACAATGCCCTCTACAAACATAAAACATTCATCTATCAGTACCCATAGTATCAAAATCTCTACATGCATATATATGTATCAAAAGCATGTATGAGAAAGATTGAAATATATGAATTGAAATCACAATGCATACTAGGATCACACATTTGCCAGTCTGGATCCCATAGAGGCACCCTGCTAGCGGATGCCCCTGCGACGATTGGTGTTGGTGCCTGTGCTGGTGATATAGATGTTGGTGCAATAGGTGATGGTGGGAGCCCTCTCGTTGTAGGCGTTGGTCTCTCTAGGCTTGGGCTCCCCACCCATTGTCTCTGCGCCAGCCTCTCGTCCTCATCGCTCGAGGAGGATTGGTCGTCACTATCTCCTCCTAGAGCTCCAACGTCTCCTCTTGTTGCATCTGATGGGAAGATCGGAGCGGCCCCTACTGTGTCCCACTAGTCCATGAAGTCTTGAGTAACTTCGACATCATCAATATCTAGCTTTGGTGCGATTTCATCGTCATCACTGCCCTCAAAGCTATCATGAACATCTCCAAGAGTGGGGCAAGGCAAGTCCTGTGATCGCACTGCACTCTTGGGCGAATGAACATATGTGGGAGTGATAGGTGGAATGACCTGCACCTACCCAAACTGTCGCATACACCATTGCTAGTAGTAGGGAATCACGATGTGGTGTTGTCGACCCAGCAGGAACCGATCACGCTACATCTGTGGGAGTTGGATGTGGTATGTGGTCCAAACCCCAATATCACAGAATGGATGCCATATGATGTCACTGATCCCAAGCTGATTGATGGTGACCCTCCAGTATGTGAGGTCCCTCGTCCGCCACTTGTCGCGTCGTAATGGATAACCGTGTGCCCTCAACATGTCTAGAGGCATCAACATTGGGAATCTAACTAGTCGCATGCATGTGATATGCTCAAAGATCCAAATCTGTAGCAGGGTGCATGCTATCAGCCTCTGGTACTCATGGTGGACGTAGCAGAAAAGCTCGTAGTAAAGGTGTGTGAGCATGCTCCGCCCCCACGCGTATACAATTTAGTGCTCCTCCATCTCCTAGATCAGTGGTACGAATCTGATGGTTAGCTCTGATCCGTGGCCATCGGTTAGTACGCGCCATGGTCGCTATCATGATGCGCCAAACTAGGAGAATTGGAACTCAGCCCTGGCCTAACACTCGCATATAGATATGCCTTGACACATCAACTCTCCGACCAAGGGCACACTCCTACTGCCTCCCAAGCTCTTCTCTTAATAGGATGGCAGGAGATACTCTCTACCCTCGGATGGGTAGTCAGA
Source organism: Cryptomeria japonica (assembly GCF_030272615.1). Lineage (NCBI taxonomy): Eukaryota > Viridiplantae > Streptophyta > Pinopsida > Cupressales > Cupressaceae > Cryptomeria > Cryptomeria japonica. The sequence continues at coordinate 100,393,776 of NC_081414.1, forward strand.
GGATGCGATAGACATTGATCAAAGTCACAATCATCTCCCTTATGGGAAGATGGAACGACATGGTATCTGTCTCTATCTCTCCATAAGGGCTCGCAACATCGGTGCGTGAAACTGGAACTCTGGTAGGCGAAAGGTCCACCATGATAATATGATGAAACAATAAGGATCCGGTCAACTACTGAGAGGGGGGGTGAATCAGTAGATAGAAAATAAATAAAACTTTCACCAAACTTAATCCCAACTCATAAACAACTTGCAAAACCAACTGGTTTAAACACTGTATCCAAAAACTGCAATTGCATTGTCAAGCTTTACCGGTTTACTAAAATATCAATGATACAATGTAACAAATCTGAAACTCACATACCATTTAACCAAAACATTAAACCACTTTACTACCATCAGTAATAGCTCATTTCAGATTACTTCCGGTCATCTTAACATATCTAAGTGGATTTACCAGCTAATCATATCAATCAAAACATAACCACAAAATCTTTCACCACTTGACACAATGATTTTTGACGTGGAAACCCAAATGGGAAAAACCACGATGGGGATGAATACCCACAAGTACTCTGAACTCTTTTGAATTGCGCCTTGTTAGGAGCCAAGCCTTGTTAGAAGCATCCACAAGTATTCTGAACTCTTTTGAAATGCGCCTTGTTAGGAGCCAAGCCTTGTTAGAAGCATCCACAAGTATTCTGAACTCTTTTGAAATGCGCCTTGTTAGGAGCCAAGCCTTGTTAGAAGCTTATACAATAATGTCTCGTCAAGAACAGATCCAGTTAGGGACCACCTGGTTAAGGGATTGACTACAATACCCTGTTAAAGGCAATACCCTATCAAGAGTAACCTCGGTAGAGGATTTCAAATCCAAACTAATGGATCACTTGGTTAGAGGATTTAGACAACACCAAGCTTGTTATAGCTTACCCGGTTAGGGAATTTGATTGTTGTAATTGTTAGAGAACAACAGGGTCTTTATTGATATGGTAATAGCACTATCTTGCATAGTCAGATCCTTTTCTACTCCTATCTGCCTTCAAAACATTCTACAGACACTCCTTCTGGTTCGACAACAATCACACTACCATACTTAACCAAAATTGCCAACACAATTACAAAACAACTCATTGACCTTATAAGCAGATACAATAGGTCGGTAACACATCACAAAACCTACAACTCTCATCGAGATTACAAACATATCGGTTCAAACATGACCATTAGATTACATAGTAATCATCTACACATTGTTCTAGACAACTTCGAGCGCTCCTGGATCACCGCTCATCGAATCCTGTAACTCATCACACAATTTCCACTTCATGCTATGCATTTTCTCATTCCCAAGATAAACAATTATCTTAATGCGCTAAAATCACTTTGAAACTCATCACGTGCATCATGCATATGTGGCATCTTCATCTTCAATCACCTTTCGATCATAGATCAACATAACCGATTCACCAAGCTCCATCAGTTAGGGTTTGGCATATCAACTGGTTAGGGTTACTGGTTGATCACTCTGCTTCAAATACCAATACCGGTTTCCAACACTGCTTTACTACCGGTTGCAATACAACTCCATTACCGGTTACTATTAACATCAATGACAACACTATACATCATTAATGCAATCTTCATGCAATGCCAACAATATCCCCCTTTGGCATTGATGGAAATACAAATATCAATGCCCTTTGATTGTGATGATTGAGAGTAATGCACATACATAGGTATAGGAATCCCGGTTTACATTTTCCAATCACATACTCTCCTTCAATTGTATCTCCATGTCTTCAGCTGGTAACTGACTATCAATCATATATAGTTGATCTCCTCTTCAATCATTCAACTCATCTCCCCATCTATCATATAGTTCTTCTCCCCCTTTGACAACAATGCCAAAGTGAATACTAATAACAACTGGTTAACCATACAGTTTCATGCTTCACCAATCTACAACAACAATCTGCAACAAGTTGCTCCCCTTGTGGAATAGCTCCACTCTACACCAATCCATCTTCAAGATTTTCAATAAGCTTCGGGACTGATGTCTTCCACATCTTATTAATTGACCTCATGTAGGGGTACAACCCCTAACTTACCTCTAAGATACTCAAAAGTAGCCTTAGGCAGAGGTTTAGTAAAGATATCCACTAGTTGTTCTTTAGTAGATACATGCTCCAGTGACACACCTTTACTCTGCACTTTCTCTCTCAACAAATGACACTTCAGCTCAATATGCTTTGTCCTAGCATGCAACATTGGGTTCTTAGAAATATTTATTGTACTGGTGTTATCACAGAAAATCCTTACCGGTTCTGAAATCTTCAACTTAAAACCTTCCAGAATGTGCTTCATCTAGATTGCTTGGGTACAATTCATTTATGCCGCAACATATTCAACTTCTGCAGTTGATTGTGATATACAACTTTGTTTCTTACTGCTCCAAGATACTAGCCTTCCTCCAAGAAAGAAAACTCCACTGGTTGTAGTATTCCTGTCATCAACATTGCTTGCCCAGTCCGCATCTGTATAGACTTTCAAATCAGAGTTACCTGCATATGGATACCATAACCCATAATCAATTGTGCCTTTCAAATATCTGAAAATTCTTTTAGTTGCTACCATGTGTGTCTGCTTCGGGCTTTTCTAAAATCTAGCAACCAATCTTACTGCATGAGCAATGTCTGGTCTGCTATGGACAACATAATGTAGTTTACCTATCATTGACCTATACTCCTTTTCATCCACTGATGCAAAATCATCCTCCTTAGATAGTTTACAACCTGTAACCATTGGTGTCCCAACTGGTTTACAGTCTCCCATTCCAAAAGTCTTCAATACCTCTTTCACATACTTGGACTGTGTGATGAAAATACCTTTCTTCATCTGTTGAATTTGCAGACCTATGAAGAATTTTATTTCACCTACCAGTGACATCTCAAACTCATTCTTCATCTCATCAGCAAAGTCATGGCACATATCATCATTTCCTCCAAAAACGATATCATTAACAAATACCTCACTTATCAGTATCTTATCTCCTTCTGACTTGAGATAAATGTTACTCTCTTCACTGGTTCTCTGAAAACCTATCTTCACCAAGTGAGAGTGCAATCTTTCATACCATGCTCTTGGTGCTTGCTTCAGTCCATATAATGCCTTATGTAATTTGCACACCATGTCCTTTTCTACAGTTAAAGCATAACCATTTGGTTGTTCAATATAGACTTCCTCTTCTGATATTCCATTTAGGAATTTTGACTTAACATCCATCTAATATACTTTGAATCCTCTATATGCTGCAAATGCAAGTAGATTCCCAACTCCTTCCAATCTTGCAACTGGTGCAAATGTCTCCCCATAGTCTTCACCTTCTTCTTGTGCATATCCTTTGCATACCGATCTGGCTTTATTTCTGACTACTACTCCATCTTCATTCAGTTTATTCTTGAATACCCATTTTGTACCTATTACATTCTTGTTCTCCAATTTGGGTACTAATGACCATGTATTTTTCTTCTCTATCTGGACAAGTTCTTCTTCCATTTCCTTGATCCAATCTTCATCTGCAAATGCTTCTTTTGCAGTTCTAGGCTCAATGGTAGAAATCATACAAGAGTTCTCTCTAAGATTTGTTCTTGTTAGCACACCTGCATTCATGTCTCCAATGATTTGATCGGGGCTATGATTGAGTCTAACATACCTTGGAATAAGATGATCTTATTTTTTAGGCTCTTCTTCTTCTTCACTTCCTTCTTCTTCTACTGGACCTCCCTGTTCTAGTTGAACTGGGACTTCTGTGTTCTATTCTCCAACTTCAAGCTTCACCGGTTCTGGTTCCAAAAATAATGTGTAAGGTTCTTCTTCCTTCTTCTCCTTACTAGTTTCTCCTGAATTCTCAGGAAATTCATCAACTCAAACATTAACACTTTCAACAATCTTCTTGGTTCGGTTGTTGTAACACTTGTAAGCTTTTCTCTTGGTGGAGTAACCAAGAAATATGCTTTCATCACTCTTGGCATCAAACTTACCAACATAGTCACCTCTCTTGATAAAACATCTGTTACCAAAAATCTTAAAGTAACTGACATTAGGTGATCTACCATACCAGTACTCATAAGGAGTTTTATCCTTACCTCTTTTAAACAGTATCCGGTTCATAGTGTAAATGGTTGTGCTGACAGCCTCTCTCCAGAATGTCTTAGCTACACCTCCTTGTATTAGCATAGTCCTAGTAGCTTCAACAATTGACTGGTTGTTCCTCTCCGCAATACCATTCTATTGTGGTGTTCTAGGTGCAGGAAGTTGCCTCTTAATTCCATTATCTTCACAGTAACTAGTGAATTCCTCTTAAGTAAATTGACCACCTTGATCAGTTCTTAAGCACTTTATCTTCTTACCACTTTCATTTTCCACTAAGGCTTTGAATGCCTTAAACTTGCTAAAAGCTTCTGCCTTGTCTTTCAAGAATGTGACCCACATCATCCTTGAGCAATCATCAGTGAAAATCAGGAAATACCGATCAACTTGAATACTCCTAATCCCCATTGGTCCACAAAGGTCAATATGAACCAAGTCTAGTAAATGTTCTGCTGAGAAAGATTTGCTCTTGAAAGTTGAGGATGTCATCTTCCCTAACTGACATTCCTTGCATAGAGCATTCACCAGTGTGTCCAATTGAGGTAAACCTCTTACTGAATTGGACTTACTGACTTTTACAATGTTATCAAAATTTACATGACAAAATCTCTGATTCCAAAGCCAACTATCTTCTACTTTTGCAATTAAACAATTGTTGACTTTAGAACTTAAATGAAATAAATTACCTCTAGTATGTTTTCCAGTTGCAATCAGTTCACCTTTGCTTCCATAAATCTTGCAGACTCCATTCTTGAATTCCAGAGGGTAACCTTTGTAACCACTGTCTATAATCCAATCATCAGAACTATCCATGTGAGAGACTAATGCCTTTTGATCTGATGTCTCTTCTTTAATAGCAACGAAGACAATGTCCTCATTTGCATCTTTTTTAGACTCTTCATCTGTAATTCCTCCATCTACTACAATGAGACAATCTCATTTACCTTTGCCTTTATACTTCTTATACTTCTCTCATTTTTTCTCATTATCTCCATTAGGACAGTTAGCTACAATATGTCCAATCAGGTTACATGCAAAACACTTCAAAGGTAATTTACCTCTGTACTTACTGGTACCTCTAGGTAACCGCTTGGCCGACAACGTTTCAAGCTCAATTAGACTGTCTTCATCATCTACCTCTCTGCTGGATCTAGACTCGTGACTGCAACTAGCTTCTCTGTTTTTCCTTACCGGTGGGGTTGAAACTGAAGCTCTAAATGCAAGTTCTGATCTCTGAACACTTCCATCAAAACCATTTAATTCAAATGTAGTTAATTTACCAATGATGGAGTCAAGAGTTACCTTTGTTTTATCAATAGACTTGAGTTCCTGAATGACTGCAACTCGGATAGCATAGACCGATAGAAGGGTTCTCAACACCTTGCTAACCACTGTGGTATCCTCCACTGTACCACTAGCACTTTTGATCTCTCCGACTATCTCCTTGATCCTCTGACCATACTGTTGAACGTTTTCACCTTCAGCCATCTGCATATCATCACATTTACCTCTCAGACTCTCTTCTTTGGCAATCTTAACATGCTCATCACCGCTATAGATATCTTCCACTTTCTTCCACACTTCTTAAGCATTCTCCAATCCATGGACATCAACATACTCTGAATCGGACAAGGAACTGATAATGGCCTCGAATGCTTGATTGTTCTCCTGTTGCTCCTTGTTTCGATCATCTGACAAAATCCCACTAGGCAAGTTATATTTAGTAACAATATGTTCCCAATATTGACTTCCTAAGCTCTTGATATAGATCTTCATCCTATCACTCTAGATTTTGTAGTTTTCCCTATTGAATTTCATACCTTCTTTTTTCATCATGTTCTCCTAGATCTTTACCTCAAGCTATTAGGCTTAAAAACAAGAGGACCTAAAAAGCTTTGATACCAATTGATAACATGATGAAACAATAAGGATTCGGTCAACTACTGAGAGGGGGGTGGGGTGAATCAATAGATAGAAAACAAATTAAACTTTCACCAAACTTAATCCCAACTCATAAACAACTTGCAAAACTAACTGGTTTAAACACTGTATCCAAAAACTGCAATTGCACTGTCAATTTTTACCAGTTGACTAAAATATCAATGATACAATGTAACAAATCTGAAACTCACATACCATTTAACAAAAACATTAAACCACTTTACTATCATCAGTAATAGCTCATTTCATATTACTTCCGGTCATCTAAACATATCTAATTGGATTTCCTAGTTAATCATATCAATCAAAACATAACCACAAAATCATTCACCACTTGACACAATGATTTTTGACGTGGAAACCCAAATGGGAAAAACCACGGTGGGGATGAATACCCACAAGTATTTTGAACTCTTCTGAAGTTTTCCCTGTTAGGAGCCAAGCCTTGTTAGAAGCTTATACAATAATGTCATGTTAAGAACATATCCGGTTAGGGACCACCTGGTTAAGGGATTGACTACAATACCTTGTTAAAGTCAATACCCTATCAGGAGTAACCTCGGTAGAGGATTTCAAATCCAAACTAATGGATCACCTGGTTAGAGGATTTAGACAACACCAAGTCTGTTAAAGCTTACCCAGTTAGGGGATTTGACTGTTGTAATTGTTAGAGAACAACAGGGTCTTTGTTGATCTGGTAATAGCACTATCTTGCTTAGTTAGATCCTTTTTTGCTCCTATATGCCTTCAAAACATTCTGCAGACACTCCTTCTGGTTTGACAACAATAACACTAGGTCACAATTAACCAAAATTGCCAACACAATTACAAAATAACTCATCGACCTTATAAGCAGATACAGTAGGTCAGTAAAACATCACAAAACCTACAACTCTCATCGAGATTACAAACATATCGGTTCAAACATGATCGTTAGATTACATAGTAATCATCTACACATTGTTCTAGACAACTTCGACCACTCCTGGATCACCGCTCATCGAATCCTGTAACTCATCACACGGTTTCCACTTCATGCTATGCATTTGCTCATTCCCAAGATAAATAGTCATCTTCACATGCTAAAATCACTTTGAAACTCATCACGTGCATCATGCATATGTGGCATCTTCATCTCCAATCACCTTTCGATCATAGATCAATATAATCGATTCACCAAGCTCCATCGGTTAGGGCTTGGCATATCAACTGGTTAGGGTTACCAGTTGATCACTCTGCTTCAAATACCAATATCGGTTTCCAACACTACTTTACTACTGGTTGCAAAACTGCATCACTACCGGTTACAATACAACCCCATTACCGGTTACTATGGACATCAATGACAACACTATAAAACATTAATGCAATCTTCATGCAATGCCAACACACCACAGTCCCACTCTCTGGAGAAGTCGTCTGCTTGTGGTTTATAACTCCTCCGCCCAGTCCCGCAGTGTCTGAAGCATATGACTCGACGTATGCTCTCGCATCTCGGGCAAAGTCTGCACGAAAACAAAATAAAGTTCTCATTAGATTCCACCAACCCTATGTTCTGGATGGCAGTGCATCCTTGAGATGTTGATACATCTCATGGATGCTAGTGTCCTGAAGGGACTAAAGCGCAGTCCTCGAATGACATCGCGCACCCTCAACGGATGCACGACACTAGAACCTGAATGCGTCCTCTAGACACCCACACAATGAAAAAATGAAAATGCTAAAAACATCCATAAAAGTAAGCATAAGAGTGTGATTCGAGGTGTACCTGCTCGGGCTCATCGCCTTGCTCCACTGTGGTTCGAAGCTCCTCGATCCTGCTCACCCTATGCTCCCATTTGCGTGGCATTTTCACTCAGACTCTATACAAATCTCATCTCAAATGCCCACAGTGAATAGTGAAAATGACCCTTCTCGGGGCCCACTTTCAAGTATATAGCTTAAATTTCATCCAAATTTTTCTCGACCATTTTGGGACAAGTTTGGCTCGTTTTCCTTCCTGTTTTCCACACCTCAATGGGGGAAAAACATGAGGGGGCATATATTCGCCTTTATCAAGTTTTTCTCTTCTATCCGAATTAATGCTTCTTAAGCATTCTTCTCGTCGAAGTAGTTTCCTCTGTTTTTCATGCTGACAAATTTTTGAATTTTGCAGTATGAGATTCATCGCGTTGAATACTGTGGTTTTTCATGGATACTTGGGGGCATCATCTGTGATTGCTGACTCGACCTCTACGACCTCTACAATATCCTTTTTTGGTTAAGTATTTATTGCACTTATTGCATTCATTACACTGCATGGGCTTAATGAATTTATCTTTCTGAAACTACTTTGGTGTGCTTGATCCCTTGAGTTGATTAGTCCACTAAAGTGGGGGGAAACTGTAGTGTCCTAAATTGTGCTTAGTGCATTTATGACACTTATATATGGCACTCGGTGCACTAATGGCAGTACCATGATCAAAATCCCATCATTATGGTATCATGGGCCTTGAAGACAAAGTGCCCCGTTTGCCTTAAAACACCATTTGGGCCTATCTTTGAGAAGACATAAGCGCCACACTAATGTCTTGATAGATCCGCAGAATCTCGCATCCTGCAATTAATCAGACGCTTTCCAACGCGTGTCCCTAGGCTCACTTTCGGCTATAACGACTCTCCGCGCTCCTTTTTGGCCTTAAAAGCTCTTCTTTGCTAATTTGAAAGAGTTCTACTCTCTTGGTGATTCCTTCTTCTTAGCTCTCTTATCTCGCTCTTGATGTTCTCTTGAATACTCTACAAGCATTATCAAACTACGTCTATCTACAACACTCCTGCAATCATCTTGCAACAAACATGTATCTTGAGCTTCATCTTGCTCGTATCTCGAAAAGAGGGGTTTGGCTACACACCTTGTCTTCTCTTTATCATTTATCTATCTTTTATCATTGCATGCAATTTATCTATCTTATCTCTAAGTGTATCTATTATCTAGGTGCATTTAGTTTATCAATATCAATCATTTTTATCTATTTGTAATAGGGGTTTGCTTCCATTAAGCAAAGTATAGTTTCTATTTGCATTTTTATCTATTATCAGCTATCCAATCTATCTATTTGGCTATCTGTGGAGGTGGAAACACCAAAGCGGGGGTCTAACTGAAGCAGACCCCTATACAACCCCAACATTTCCCCCCGTCTCCGTGTGTGCAAGTGACAAAAGGTTATGTGCAGTCATAGAGAGTTGTTGTGCGCTTTTAGTTGGATTTTGTGTTCTCTGGCCGTATAGACGACATCGTGTCATGCTGGCGTCCATGCACCGCACTGGCGTCCAAAACCCGAGACCTTTCTAGTTCTCTGGTATAACTTATTTTCAGTTTTGTTTCTCCCTGTTAGCACATATTTTTCACGTTTCATTGTTCTCGCATTTTAATTGTTTAGTTACTTCTCTATTAATATAGTTTTATTTTGTCGTTATCCCCTGGCTCACCCTTAGCGCCAGTTTAAGTGAGGTAGCGGTGGATGATTGTTCTCTAGGATTTATCATCTTAGAGGTAACAAATCTCCTCCTCTACAATTATATATTTTTTGTTACAATTTTAATTATCACTTAGTAATTGCAAAAGAGAGAATTTAACTATCCTTCAGGTAGAACACCTAAGTAATGGTCAAATTTTAATTATTTTTATTGAGATTGATGTTGCAGTAGGTGAGAATGATTCCAAAATTTAAATGTTTAAATTGTAATTCCAAGAATTCTATCCTATTTTGCTAATTGTTATTAGTTGACTAGATACAAGTTTGTGCAACATGTTGTTATGTTTTGATATTTAAAGACATTTAATATGCAGTTAAAATCACAAAGGAGAAACATGTAGAAATCAGGAGAATTTAGCAATTACAAATTAAACTCATTAGAGCAGAACTTTTGTTTCTAAAGAGACAAATAACCTTATTTGTGTACATGCCACTTGCACATTAGTAAATGTTGTCTTTAAATCTTCAATTTTAATGTCAATCCATCTAGGATTTGATCTAGCAGAAGTTGTCCCTAGCAATCTTACATAATCCTCAAAGGTGCTTGTAGATATTATTGTCTTCAAGAGCTTATTAGACATTAAAAAATAGGGTGAATAGATTTCAAAAGTCTATGTTTTGTCGATTGTGTATCTAAGTTCAAATCCATTATAGATAACATTGAACCCATGATGGACACGATTGAACCACAAAATTTAATGCATTGATTTTGATTTTGAGATAGTCATTTTATTGAAACCATTTATTTTTTGGAGACGACAAATTAATTACATATATCATTAGCACCATTCAAAAATTAAATATCCCCATTGGTCTCGGGTTTGACTTCGTAGCTCGGGTTTGCTTGATGCACGTGGCTTGCAGGTCGCTGCGTGCATCCCTAGAGGACTAGTCTTGCCTCAATGCACCCATTCTTGGCCCCAACTTGACGGTAAGTAAGCCCAAGGTAAAGCAGATTAGACACTGAGTTGGGTCGCGGGAATACCTCTAGAGTTAACAAAAAAATAAATAAATATCCCCAACACTCTCATTTAATTTCTAAATACTTATTAATTCCAATTATAATTATTTAATTGATTATTTTCATTAGGTACAATATCACATAATTTTAAAAAAGAGTTGTGTGGTGGAGAAAAAGCCACATTTGTGACATGAAAATCTTTATTTTTTGTCATTTTATTTCTGAATTTTAACTATTAAATACGAGGAAGAGAAAAATCCAAAGTTATGACATGCTATTTCTGAATTTTACTGTTGAACACCAGATGGACAAAAAAATCAAATTTATGACATGAATATCTAAAATTTTCGTCATACCATTTCTGAAATTAACTGTTGAATTCAGTGTGCAAATTTTTTCATCCAATTTGCTGAAAAAACTGACAATCAAATCCAAAGACACCATTATACTCTATAAATCTAATTTTTAACCTTGCGTAAACTTTCAATGTCCTTAAGTATAGGAAGGCAGTTCCCTTGAAAATCTCAAGTGGAATTCAATTACATGATGCTTTTATCGGGATTCAATCGCCCTGCTCCACTGTAATATTCCTTCTGTTGATTGGGATTGCGACAAATGTACCCGCCTGTTGCGTCTATAGGAGGGATGCGAAGCTTTCATCGCAACAAAACAATTTACCCAAACAGTAGACGTGGAAAACGAGGGACCAATTAATCTTGTGCTACGAGGAGTGATGAGCAGTACTGAAAACAACTGTTGCTGGGCAAAATTGTAACCGTATGTGACAGATCACGTTCAGTGGAAGAATAGAATAGAATAGGGTGAGGGTGAGGGTGAGCAGCACAGGAGGAGGATGATGGACCAGTTTGCCAATTCAAGCCAACCACTTTACACGCCAAAACCTTCTCCGTCGCATTTTCCACCCCATCACATTAAATTACTTGAGAATTTTTCCAATGGAATGGCATTGTCATCTTTCGTCTTTCATCTTCATCCTTATCCGCTCTTTCTTTGTTTCCGTCTACTGCCTCCTGTCTGTTACTGTTTATTCCATTACCTTGGCCCCCTCTTTATTGCCTGGCCATTTTCGCCGCTAACCCAGCTGGCACAAAGTACGAATCTCTGTTAACTAGGGGTTTCGATCTTGGGTTCTCTGCCTTTTTTCGAGAAGCCTTTGTGAAGCCTGGTTCTATTATCTGCGATCTTGGTGACCTGGAAGGATGTCCAGAAAGCTCAAGGCGGGCGGCTCTCCGCTTTCCAACGACATGGATGTGAAGCATGCGACCCTTATGCGGGACTATCTTCAACTGCAGCATGTAAGGATTTCAGAATACCTTGGATCTGAAGTTTTTTTCTGACAGGGCCTTGTTTCTTAGCGGCTCTTTTTTTTCGCAGGAGTTTGATACGTTGAAGGATCGAATAAGCGCAGCTCAGGCGAGAAAGGCGACTGTGTTTGCAGAAGTGAGGTTAGAAATACTAAACCCTAGTTTCTGTCGTAATTTTTGAATTTAGGGTATGGTCTGTTCTGATAGTTGGCTAGGAAAAAATTGTGGTTAAAATCCACCCGATTAGAGATGTCACAGACCAGGTTTCCAAAGGTAGATTTATGGCGGAATTAATAAGAGCTAGGTTTTGCCTCTCATGTACAGATTCTTGAGAAGAAGGCTTAAGAAGCTCAAGGAGTCCCCTTCGAATAGTAAAGATAAATATTCAGCCTCTCCAATTTCGCACTACCCTTCCTCAACGGCCTATGGCGGAAAATCTACTTCCGGGGCATTTGCGCCAGAACCTGCTTCTCGGTCTCCTAAAAATGTAAGTTTATTTCTCCTTTGAATCACTGTTTATTTGGTAGGAGGGTATTCTCTACGGGAGCTTTGCTATATATTTTTTTGGTTTGATTTTGGTGTCAGAATTTGCTGGGTACAATGGAAATTCCTGTCTCTTGGGAACCTCTCAGGACCAAATATCCCGACGAAGTCACCAAAAAGAAGCCAGTCAGTAGCAACGTTGAATTGCTCAGTGCTCTCAAGACGTCTGAATTGAGGAATAGATCAAATATGTTTGCCACAGCGTTGCCAGGAAAGAGGAAAATCTCGTGGCAAGATCAGATTTCTTTGGAGTGTAACTGAGCACTTCATTTGATTTGTTTTGTTATCATTTTATGGTCTCTCAAACCAAGAAATTATTTCCTCTCTGTTTACCAAAATCTTCGTTATACTTCTAAGCTGACTGGATTGTAGATTTCTGTTCTACACAAAGGCCAGTTGTAGAGGCAATTCCGTTGTATTCTTCAATCAGTAGCTGGTTATGTATATATAGGTTGTGATTTATTTCTAAAACTGTATGAATTGAATCTTTGATTACCAAAAGACACTTCAATTTCATGGAAAAAATGCAATTGGTATTCTGTTGAATTTATTGTTTTCTGAAGGTTGTCCCGAATTTCTGAATTTTGATCCGAATTAACAGGAATTGTTTTAATGCTTTTTTATTCTTTTTCCGTCTTTGAATTTGTATACAAATAATTTTATCAATGGACAAATTATCATTTCTATGCCAGTCATGATGTTGCTTCATATGATCAGTCTTATCAATACGCCTGTTATAACTACCATGGAAACAAATTCTGTGTTCTCGAAATACAAAATTATCAAAATCAAAGGAACTATGCCTACACTGTGCCACAGAAAATCAGTCCAAATAAATTTCAACTTTTAAACTTTTGCTATACAGGTTCACAATCTAGATTTTGACATTTCTACTCACTTAAGTGAAAATGTTTTAGACTATCGGTAGAACAGATATAATGTTGTGTTTTTTCTTTTCTATCTTGTTCATGGTACATGCATCGATGTTAAATATTTGTTTCACACGTTGTGGTCCGTATTTAGCTTTATATGTGGTATCAGAGACTCTCCCTCTAGTTTTTGTCTTTGCTGTTACACATTTTTCCAAGGGTCAATAAATTACTCATTGAGAATACCACTTGTCAAATTGATAAATTCATCTGGTTGATTGCTTAATTATCCCTTTTTTTTCCCAATGTTGGAATATATCTGCGTATCCTTATCATGTTGCTGCTTCAGAACTGAAATCTTAATAATTTCATCCCATGCTTACACTGTTTACTCAAAAGCAATCAATAATGCAACACTTCTGGGCACGTTGATTGCAATGCAACATTTTTTATTGCTCCCGAGCTTGTTTTGTCCAACTGCATGTTAAAATGCAGCACTCCTAATGAAGATGTTTATGCTTTGTTTGTTTGTTTTGAATGCGTTATTTGGTTTGAAAATTGAAAGGAAGCACGAGTTTGTTAAGATTTCTCACTGTGCCTACGATCCTTATACTCTTTATTCAAAGCTAGTTGAGCATAATGTCTTTAGCGCCCTGATTGTTATATTTCCTGTATAAATTCTATAGCTTTTTGTCATGCCCCTGCCAAATTGCAACCAATCGCAGCATACATAGCTGCCCATTTCCAGCAACTAGGCAATTGAAAAGAGGCACCAAATAAAATACTGAAAAGTAGTGCTAGCAATATTTAGACAATTTTAGGGCTGGGGTCTGGTTCGATTGACGAGAACTTCCTGTGATATGCACGAGGTCATGAGGTCCAATCTTTCCCCAGCCCATGTGGGGTACCGGAGGGTGTGCTACACCAGCGTCATTGGTCATGTTGAAAAGTTTAGCTGGTGCACTGCAGGTTATAGGGGACTACCTGATTCTTGCAGTCTAAAAATAAAAACGTTTTAGATATCAGTAGCAAAAATAATTAATTAAGATTAAATTATGTTTTCAAGAGCAGCAATGGTGTAAAAAAGGTTGTGACACTTCTAAAAAGAAGATATATATGGGAGATCATTCCATGAGAAGAAGGCATCAATTGGAAGAAAATATTTTGTGAATATTACAGCTGAAGAGGATGCAAATTCTGCAAAGAAAAACTAAGGGATTTAAGAACAAAAACCCTTAATTTCTTCTATCAAATTATTGCACAAAAACTCATAACTTGTCTAAACATCAAGGACAAGCATTCAAAGAAAAGCAAATTGGAAGAAGAAACATAGCAGAAAATTAACAAGATTATTTTCAAAATTATGTCAGTGAAAAATCTGAATATTATAATAAAATTCATAATTTTGATTTAAGTTATATATATTAATGTATATCATCATTTTAGAATTAAAAATATTGTTTTAAGACAAAATAAAAAATGTTCTATAAAGGGACATTACACTTTTGAGTAGATCAAGTTTGTTTTGTTGCTAGGGCTACACTATGATGTAATGTGCATAAAATCAAGGCCCTCCATTGTTGGTTGAAATGATTAATGTTGGTCCATCTCATCCTGTTGAAGCATGCAAATATCAAATGCTATACCATCCAATACACCACTTTTCAACTACACTTGCCACTCACGTACCAGTGCCGATTGATTTTGTTTAACATTTTCAGGTGGTGATTGATTATGTTCAACATTTTCAGGTCAATCTCCTACCCTAATCTTCTTGCAGATCCAATTGGCATCCTCCTCGTCATTCCTAGTAAAGACAGCAAAGTAATTGGCCAACTAATTGCCTTTGTGTTAGTGACAAGCACACACAGCTAGCATGTGGGAGTGAGTCTGACTTTCGCTTTCGGAGTAATTGGTTGGCCGCATAGTTTTCTTCTTATGTAAAATGTTGTAGTCAACTTGCTTTGTGCTGGCTGTCTGTAATTACAAGCCGAATTACAAGCCCATCAAATCGGCTTAACTACCCTGAAATCTCTCTTTATAGAGAGGACGAGACACCCACGATTTCGGCCTTGTGGCATTTTCCAGAGGATATAGCTTACTTTGTTTTAGAAGTTTTGCCCTTGATTTCAAAATAAGATGTTAATTATTGGTACATAAATTCTTTGCAGCTTCAAGATGCGTTTCATATTGTCCTATTATGCACACACCAAGTCTTTTTTTTTTTTTTCAAATATTAGATTCTGATTGTTTCTTAGCATTAGGTGCATCTTCAGATTCATCCTGGATTCAAGTTAGCTAGTAAGTACCTTGGTGTGAGTTTTGTTAGGTATACCTTGAATGACCTCACAAGTAACATTATTAAACAAATTAAAGAATTGAAAATGACGCATAAAAGAGAAGTGGAAATAGAATGCACGTCAGCCTATCAATTAAATGGGGATACAAGATGAAGGTAAGACATTCTATGCATGACATTCATAAGTAAATAACATGTGAGGTTTTTGATAGATACAGTTAATAAGCACCAACCTATGTTTAATCCATAACTTTTACATTGATTAAGCAGATGTTATAAGATGCTATTGCCAAGATCCTTATGAGGCAATGATGGAAATTTGCATAAATGTTGATGGATCTCTCCACTGTCTTTACATTTCAGTAATTCACACAGAGCTGAGTGAGCAACTGATGCAGTCCTATTCTGAAATCTGCAAAATAACCTCTGTGAAAAACACTTGTTCTCTTAGTGATTTTGCCCCAACTCTTCTCTTCTGCAATAGATAACCTCTGAGACGATCAGCTCTGCTTCAGTAAAACCGTCCAAATTTCATCCTGTAGTTCAATAATAAAATCACAAGTCTCTGCCTTGCACTGAACCCTGTTTGAACTTTCTAAACCCATGATCATAAGGATTATCAGGGACAGATAAACAGAAAATGAATGTGAAGACGGGCCTGGTTTGTACTGCTAGAAAAGAATGACAGAATTCATTGTTATTCCTATGGAAACAGCCCAGAAAAAAGAGCGTACAAACATGAAATATTCAGTCAACTACAATTTAATCTAAATAAACAGACTACTCATCTCAGTCATTTGATGCTTTCTTTTTTTTATTCTTTCAGATGCAGTTTCTTTCTTCCCTTGCAGATCCTCCCTGTTTCTTCTACTCAGTGTAGCTTCTTTTCTTTATTTCTTTCCTTTTCTGTGCTGAAACTTCCATTCCCACTAATCAACAACTTCCCTTGATTCCTGGAAACATGAATACCTGTCACTACGACCAAGAGATCGTGAGAGGCAAGTAAGAGTCCTAATAATCTTCTCGTTGATAGTTGGCTGAACAACCAAACCCTCAAGACCAAAATAGGTTGTTCTCCCTTTTTTCCTTATTACCAACCCAGTAGTTGAACCAACTGCTATTCTTAACAAACAAAAACCTAAATTTATTGAAACCGAAAGCAAATGATGCAGACGAATACCTCACTGTAAATGGTCAGCATCATTCTCCTATTCTATTAGAAATTCGGAACCTCCTGGTTCCAACTCATAGGGTGGATTTGTTTGGATATATTTGAGAAAGTCAGGCTTCGTGATCCAAGAGAACAAAAATTTGGTAGGCCTTCCCATTTTACAATATCTTGATCAAGTAGCGATCAGTTTAGCATCCATTACCCGCACAACCTGCTCTCTTTTCTTTCTCGGTATTCCAATCATTGCCCTCTTCTCATTTTTTTCATCCTCCATCTGATCATCATTTAGTCCAGCTGAGTGAGAATAGAGTTCAGCAACATTAGTCCAAGCCTTTGGGCAAATCAATTAAATAGGCATTATTATTTATCTTTGTCTTAATTTTGCAAGGATCGATCATCTTGGGCTTTAACTTGTAGGCACCTTGGGGCTCCCTCTTGAAAGACTTTCCGCCTTTGATGCAAATCAGCTCTGTTTATATTGCTTATTCATGGATTGCAATTTGAGTCTAGCCTATTGATGTACCTCTTGAATGTTCTCTACAAAATCCATAGCTTCTTGGCTGATTTGTGAGTTTGTTGGTCACAATGCCCTTAGGATTAGTACCATACACATTCTAAAATAGAAACCTATCCGTGGACATATTAATGTTGGAATTATGGGCAAATTCAGTTTGGGGTATCACGAAATCTCATTATTTAGTGTTATCATGTACGCTATCATGTACTAAACACCTCAATAGATTGCTTAGGCTTCTATTCACCACCTTGGTTTGACCATCAGCTTGCGGGCAGTATGCTAAATTGGATTGCAACTTCCTGTCCAACTTCCTCCACAAGATTCTCCAAAAGCAACTTAACAATTTGGTGTCTCTATCATTGGTTATAGTTTTTGGAATGCCATGCAATAACACTACTTCCCTAAAGAATAAATGTCCCACTTGACTCGCATTATTTGTCATCTTACAATGTATGAAATGGGTCATTTTAAAAAAGCATTCCACCAATGCAAATATTGAATCATGACCACATTAGGTTTGTGGCAGTCCCAAGACAACATCCGTGGAAATATAAGTCCATAGTTTCTTTAGCATAGGTAAGGGCATATTTGGGCCTATATGTTGATGTCCTCCTTTGGCCATCTAACTCACCTTGCAAGCAAAAACAAATCTATCAACATCTCCCCTTATATGTCTTTTGTCTTCCAAAGTGTCCACCCAACTTGCTTGAGTGCATCTCTTACATAAGCTTCTCTCCTCGATTAAAGGGGAATGCAAAGTTGAAACCCCTTAAACAAGAATCCATCAAGTATTAAAAAGTCTTCAAATGGATTATACTTGTTAGAATCATATAAAGGCTACCAAAATATGGAGCATTTGTATATTCACCCTTTATTTCTTCACAACCAACCAATCTCTGACTCATTACGACCATTAGATGATGTCTTATATTCAAGGCATCAAACACACTGTTGGTTTTGCCACTCCTATGCTATATAATAAATGTATATGCCTACAAGAATAAAGCCTATTTGACATGTTTCTGGGATATCTAACCTTGTGAATTTATGTACTCCAAGACTTGCTTATCACCCATCAAAATGAATTTCCTATGTAGAAGACAATGCCTCAAATATTCTAGTGCTCACACCACAACATAGAATTCTTCCTTAGTGGAATATTTCTTTTTAACCTCCTTTAACTTCTTAGTAAAAAAGGCCACATGTTTTCCCTTTAGCATATTAATCCTCCCATAGCTACATCTAAAGCATCACAATCAGCTGTGAAAAGTTTCTTAAAGTCTAGTACAACAAGAATGGGTGCTTCAAATACCCTTCCTTTGAGCTGCTCAAAACTCACTTAAATTGCTTTATTCTAAGTGAAACACCTTTCATTTTAAAGCAACTAGTCTATAGTGCAATTATGTCATTAATGAATCTCATATGAGATTGACGAAATCATTGAAGCTCTTCACCTTGGTGATACTTTGAGGAGTAGGCCACTCAAGGCTAGCCTTAACTTTTTCTTAGATCCATGCTCAACCCACTTGCTAACATACCAACTCATCTTTGCAAAATTCACTCTTCCCAAGTTTGATAAACAACCTTTCTATTGTAAGTGGGCATAGTCCCATTCTCAAATGTTTTATATGCTTATCCATTGACTTACTAATCCAATATATCATCAAAATATATTTATGCTGAAGGCGTGCTTTATATGAAATTGACAGGTTCATTTTAGGCATGGACGGTAGAAACGAAAATGGGATGCAAGACAATCACAAGCATCACAACCATTGCATCTTTGTTGTTTTTCATTTGCCAAGTTGATGGCCGGTACCCTTTTCAATCTTGTCAGCTCTTAGTGTAGCCAAGGTCCTATCATATTCCTAATTCTTGGGTTTTCGAGGTAATCACATTTTAAAAGTTGATTTTGGAAATGGTTTTTTATGTTTTTTGGGGAATGGAATAGATTGAGCAATGTGAATATGGGTGCAGTGTGCAGTGGAGAAAGGGGCTTCAACGGTGGCAGAGCCAGAAGAGAATGAGTGCGGCCAGAGGTGGCCCGGGCTAAACGCTGGAGAGATAGATTTCTAGGCCGATTGAACAAAAACTGATATGATTTCTTGGTTTCATTGATTACAGTGGATCATCGAGTTATTCATGTTTTGTGAGTTTCTAGGGACCAGTTATGGTTCAACATACTGTACATTTATGAGTATTTTTATATATTCTTTAATTTTCTTGAAAGTGTTGATTGCAATGGATCTTGAATTCTCCATGTTCTTTGTAATTTTCCATGGATCTGTTATGATTCTAGTAACCATTTTTTTCCCAAACCAATTTTGGGTATGTCAGTTCCGTAGAGTCCAAATAGTAGTTTTCACATTGAGCAGGGTTGTCCAGCCAGGGTTTGAGTATGACAGAAATTCAAGGTCTGGTCAGATTATTATTCAATTCAAACAATCCCTGTAATGAAGAGGAGGGTTAAGGCAATTGGAGTGTAAGTCAAAAAAAAGTACACCATTGTTATCTTAACATTTTAAGGCATGTTTGACGAGTGCATTGGAGGAACTGTAGAATGCTTGACAGAAGATATGTTACAATTTCAATGAGTATTGTAGTGGAGCAAGGACGCAGCTTGAAAGAGAGACAAAACTATGGGACCTTTAAATGACCTAAATTAAACTTGGCTCCAATCATATGTGCACAAATCTAATGTATGATGGACTTCTTGTAGCTTCACCTTAGGGAGCAAATGCGTATAATTTTATACAATGAAGTGTAAAACTAGAAAGAGACTAAAATTATTAGGCAATACCCTAGATGTTCAAATGACTTGAGCATTGTTTTAGATGTGGCAAGAAATAAAGTTTAATAATGTTATAGTACTTATCAATTTGGAGTATAGAAATTAGGATTAATAGTGATTGATTTGATAAGACTTCATTGGTTTCATGTATCCACATGAATTTGAATCTATTGGAAATAAAGAGCATAAATATAAGACCTACTGAACATTAAAAATCTGAATGTGATATGATATGAAATTGTAGTGTCATAAAATTGCGACCCTAGCAATTTTCGACTACATTAGGGTCCTCACGCACACGAGTTCGAATCCTCTAGCCTGATCGGAGACCGGAGATTGCTCAGCCTTCAGAAACAACTTCTTCCTTGGCCTCTGCATCACCCCATCTGCACTCTACCTTGGAGAAAGAGGTAGGATAGGGGCGTGGTGCCCTTGTCCTCCCAGGACAAGGGTGTGGCGCCCCTGTCCCTGCCCTATTTTGGGGCATGACCCTTCCTAGGGTTGCATTGTTGGTTGTGCATCGGGCAGGAAACTCCCCCGATGTCGGCCCGTGATGAAAATCAGATCTACTAACATGTATTTAAGGGGCATTCACCCTCTCATTTGCATAAGTTGGATAGGCCGAAGTTGGATAGATTCAAGTTGCATAAGCGATCAAACATTCAAGCATTCTTTTCCAGCATTGAGCATTCTCAAGTCTCCCTTCAAGGCTAGGTGTTGCATTCAAGTCAAGGATTCAACCATTGAAGAGGAGACTGATTCCAACATACAATTCCACACAAGCATTTCTATCAACATTGCTACTACAACCTCCCTTGAGGTGATTTACAATTCAGCCTTTCATTTACATCTACTTGCAAGTACTTTCTTTCATTACTTGGTTAATTCCAAAACTGGGGTTTGACCTAAATTCAAACCCCCAATCCCAACCCATTTTCCTCTCTTTTCTGTGTGTAGGTTGCAGGTGCGCAACTGTACTTTCAGATTCGGGCTCCATTTGCAGAGGCGAAAAAACCCTTTTCGTTTCACGGATTTTTCGGAGGACCATATACATTCTTACCACGGTCTGGGTAACTTTTCCTCAAATTCATTGGGCGACTTCGTCTCGACATATTACTGTCAGATCCTGGTGCACAGCTTCATCCCATATTCCGATCTCTAGTTATAATCAATTCTTTGTCACTTTTGCACTACATAATTCAATCAATTTCCTTTCCATTTCCAACAAGGAAGAGGGGACCAATTTAACATTCCCAATCCATTCAAAATTCAATCTCCCATCTTCATGTGGAGAGATTGAATCTAGTGAATTATCCTCTCCTCTTCCTAATGTAACATGGTGAAAAGTGTTTGAAGGGTAATCAATAGTGAAACTCTCATCTCTCTTTGAGGGAAATGGTAGTTTCCTTCTTCATCTATCATTCACCATTTTTCCACCATTACATTTTGGCGAACCCGACGTCTTGCATGTTTTCCTTTGAACAACATTGCATATTTTTCATTTACAAGTTTCAAATTTCTGCAAACTTAGTGGTTAAATCATTAAAAACCCTAGTTTTTAAAATTAAAGTTGTGATTTGTAATAATTGCTTTTGGTTATCTTAGATCTAAAAGTTGTTTTGAGTGTCAAATTCAATTTCCTCATTGTCTTGTTCAATTTGCAATTAAAATTTACAAAATTAAGAGGTTACTTGTTAAAACCCTAATTTTCAAAAATCATCTTGAACTTGTGCAAAATTGGATTTCCATTTAAATTTCAGATTTTTTATTGTTCTTAAATTGATCTGTAATCTTATAATTCAAAATTTTCAATTTCCCCCCTTTTCCCCAAAATTCAACTTTTAAAATTAAGTGGTTAGGTTATCAAACCCTAATTTTCAAAATTAAGTGGATTTTGTACGAATTTCAAATCAATTTCATTTATATTCAAATTTCTAAACATTTTTTAAAGTGTCCCTATCCATTAGGTTTGACCCCTTTCCAAATTACAATTCAATTCCTCTTTTTCTTCAAAACCCCAATAGGGTCCTATTTTCACATTTGCACCTTCATTTCGCCCATTTAGAGATTGTAAAATTTGCCAATTTTTTGGGGTTAGCTTTAAAATCATCGTAATATCCATCCTTGAAAATTTTGGAAAAAGTTGGTCGGACCATGTGTGCGTTCCGACCACGATCCTCGACTTTTTTCCCAAAATTTCGGGAGACTGTATTTACTAGCCTAAATTCGGAAGATTGGCTGATTTTATTGGTTTTTGATCCCTCGAGAAGCGGAAATACCTTCAAAATTCAACATTTCAAATTTCAAGATTTTTTTTTAAATTAAGAGGTTAATTATAGTTTGCCCTGATTTTAAAAATTTTGATTTTAAAATTAAGTGATATTATCTTGACCTTAATTTAAAAATTTCAATATCCTTTCATTTTTGGAAATTGTGCCATCCTCTTCCTCCAACAAAGTTCAAATTGTGTAATCATTATTCTCTTACATTTTGCATTACTCAATTTTGCAAGCTTTGTTCCACAATTCAAAATTCAAATTTTCCCTCTAGTGCATGAGTTTTACCACTATTAGTCCTACCCATCCTATCCTTGTTAGACGAATCATTAGAATTAAGGCTTCCCAAGGTTTAATTATCAAGGAGATGGAGCCTAACTTGGGTGACTTCTTTAATGAGGATCATGCTAATTCTTCCCATCCTAATCATGTGTCTATTCACCCTATTAATGGATCCCATGATGAAGAAGAAGCTTTAACTAGGGTTTCTTTAGATCAACTTTTCACATTGGACAATCAATTTGATAGCTTTCAACAATGGATGTCCCAAGAATAACCTAATAGTGAATCTCTTCCATTAATTGAAGGCCTTAAGCACATGATTCAAAGTGATAAGAATGGAATTGATATATTGTGTGGCATTGCATATATTGTTGATTCTAATGTCATGCCTATCAAGAGTTGTGCCGAAACCCTACGTTACTCACAACCTTCAACACAAGTCAACCCTTCAATTCCTTTGACTACTACTATGACGAGTATTCCTACTTTCACATCTAACATCATGGCTACTTCAGCTTAAAATGTCATCCCTACAACAATTTGTCATGGGAGCAATCCCTCTTTTTCATTTAATCCTCCATCTTTACCTATGTCTTCCATGAGTGTTCCTACTATTCCTCAACCAATCAGTGTGACACAAGGGGGCAATTCCTTCAACAACTTTATTCCTCCTTTAAGTTTCCCTTTTCCTACCCAATCATCACCAATGCCTACTTATCATAATGTCCCACCACCTTATTCTCAGTCCATGCCTTCTTTCAATAACATAACACCACCTTCTCAATCACTTATGTCTAACATCAATTCTTCTACTGAAATGACAATTAACAATCTTGCTCAAACTGTGTCTTCTTTACAACAACAAATTGCTTCCATGAATCAATCCAAGTTTAGTGTGCCCACCTTCGATGTTGTGATCCCACTTTCTCTTGATATTGTTAAAGTCATGCCACCTAAACATGTTGAGATCCCTCAATTGGAACTCTATAATGGAAAAGGTGATCCTCTTACGTATGTCAAAACATTTCAAACCTTGTGTACTGATTTTGCTTATGATCAGAGATTGCTTGCAAAACTGCTTACAAGAACACTAAGAAATAAGGCTTTACAATGGTATTGCTCTTTGCCTTCTTATTCCATCACTTCTTTTCAACAACTAGCAAATGTTTTCATCCAACAATTTCAAAGCAACATTGGTCCTAAAATCACTTTGACTGATTTAATGCATTGTAAACAAGGTGTTAAAGAAAAAGCGATTGATTTCATTGGTAGATATAAGCATTTGTGTGCTCGGATTTCTTTTCATGTACTTGATAATGATATTCAAAGAATTTTCATTTCTAATTTACAAAAATATATCAAGGAAAAGCTTCTTTTGTCTGAGTTTACTTCCTTTCCGCAGTTGTGCACAACACTCCACAATTATCAACTGGTTGTGAGTCAAACAGAGCAATCCACTCCTATGGCTTCGAGTGATAAGGGGAGAGTGTTCAACAACCGTTTGCAAAGTTCAAACCAACAAAAAACTTCATCAAGTTCAATGATCCAATCAACAACAACAATGTGAATGCTACAACAGGTGTGCCTTCTATTTCAAAATTCTTCCACAGAGAAAGACAGTTTACTCCTTTAAATGAATCTGTACATAGTATTATGTCTCATTTGTTGCACAAAAATGTTATCAAACTTCCTCCTATAAAACAAATTGATCCTTCTAAAATGGCATCCCCTTATTTTGATAACAATTCTTTTTATCAATTTCATCGTCAACCTGGTCATGATAGTGAGAAATGTTTTGCATTGAAATATAAGATTCAAGACTTGATTGATAATAATACTATATTTGTGGCAGGTGTGAATGATAAAGGGAATAAATCAATAGCTCCTCTAATCTAAATCTTAATATTTTCACTGATCCTTTGCCATCTCATACCTCTAATGTTATTGAGATTGTGCCTAATTCTCTCTCTTATAAAGAATTCACCTTTATGGATCCAAACTTGGTTAATATGGTAGAAACACAAGATATGCCTAAAGATCCTTGTATTACGTTTGACCCTAGTAAGACCATTAGAGCACCCGATGGCCCTTTATACATAGTTGCAAAGGTTAAAGATATCCCTTGTCGTGGTGCCCTGATTGATCCCTCTTGCATGGTTAATGTCATAACTGAAGAGTATCTTTTTACATTATGATTGCATAAACCAATATATGATGCTTTTAATGTGGTTGTGAAGTTATTTAATGGCTTCTCTTGTCCTACCATTGGCTCTATCACTCTTTCTACTGAAGTTCATACTAAATCCTTGGATGTTGACTTTGTTATCATACCTTCTTCTGAGAAATTCCGTGTGAAGTTGGGATATCCTTGCCTATCTTCCATGAAGGCTACTGCTTCTCCAATACACAAATGTTTGAAATTTCCTCACAATGGAGAAATCATAACCGTGAACCATAGCTTATTTCGTCCATCCGAAAGAAGCCCCGATGTTCCTATTGATTTCTTTTGGCCTAAACAATTTCAGCCTCTTCTATTAAGAGTGATGCTCTTTTTCAATCTTATAAAAAATGAAAGAACGATATGATATTATCCTTAAGTCAACCTAGATCTCCAACACTTGATATTCCTATTATTCTTCAAGATAAGGTTCTTCCCCTAATGGATAGAACTAATCTCCCTCCTAAGGAATATCGTTCACCTATACCTATGGATGTGACTTTACCTTCTCTTAAGGAGAACACCAATATTCTTCCTAAGGGTAGACCTATACCTCATCCTCATGATGGACTTGGTCTCCTTCCTACACCTAATATTTCTCCTTTCTATGGCGCAGTTCCACCTCCTTCCTCTTATAGAGATAAGAGGCATGCTTCTCCTATTGTTCAACAAAAAATACCTCAACCTAAACCTTCCACTATTGAGGAGAGAAATATTCTTACTTTTTCAAGTGTTCCTCCTCCTTCTCATCCTTCCACTAAGACTCGATGGAATCATTGTGCGAGAGAATGCTGACGAAGACATCGTGTTCAAGCTCATGAAGCTATCCCTCAAAATACTCAATCTCCTTAGACTCCGACAGTTGACATGATTCCCCTTTCTCCTAAGCAAGATGTTCAACCAACATCTCCAAATCATAAGTTGCATAAAACATGTGATGGTTTTACTCCTATTCGTGTTCTTTCTCCTCTTTCTCGAAACTTTGATGAAGAAATGAGTGAAATTGTTATTCATAATGGCAATACAACTCCTAATACTTCTAATAGTGAGTATGAATATGTTGACATAGACAAGCATTTATCGGATGAGTTTTCACAAACCCTAATCCTAGCTTCTAGAATCGAACAAAGTGACTTACAACATGAGCATAGTCCTTGTTTGGATCTTGTGATAGCTCCATATGATGTGCTTGATGTTGCTCCTCTAGCATGTTGCTCGCCTTCCCAGAATAGTGATCAGCAAGATCGGGAGGTGAATGTCGTGCTAGATTAGCAATATTAGCACTGTAGATCTTTCTCTCTCTCCTTTCTTTCTCTTTTGTGACCATTCTTCTATTGTTCCCTTAATGTCTACTTGGGGACGATGCAAAGCATTGAGATCTTTTCTTGGTCTCTCTCATGTTGACTCAAAAGACATCCTCTCTTCCCTTTCTTATAAGGTAGTGTCCTTCTTTGGGGAATGACGATTATTATATGCATATACATACATGATATACATGAGTTATCATACAACATACTGACCCTGAAGAAAGTGACACTACCTTGTGTTTTGTGTTCATTATCCTTGGATTTATTTCATGATTGGGGGCTAAATCCTTGCGATAACATGCTCCCTTTCTTCTCTCTCTCTTGGGTGTATCCTACCTTAAAGAAATCGCTCCCAATAAGGCACATGCAATCACTTTAATGTGGGGGCATACACTCTGCTCATACTCTCCTTCTTGTGATATTGAGAATTACTTAGTGAACTTTGTTTTGCTTTGTAATCTTTTGTATCCTTGCTTTCATGACTCATAGTGAAGGGAACTTTGCTACTTGTAGTCATAGTTCTCCCCTTCTCGATCTTCCTTTTTACTTTGTCAATCGAAGTCGTAAGATCCTAAGTCCACTAAGAACTTGGCGCATCTTGCCTCCTTGACATGGTAAAAGTCTTTCAATCTTGTTTCCTTTTACTTTATCGACAGTATTGGCATACGTTTATACTCCCGTTAAAGTGGGGGCTAAATGTAGTGTCATAAAATTGCGACCCTAGCAATTTTCAACTGCATTAGGGTCCTCACGCACGCGAGTTCAAATCCTCTAGCCTGATCAAAGACCGAAGATTGCTTAGTCTTCAGAAACAACTTCTTCCTTGGCCTCTGCATCACCCTGTCTGTACTCTGTCCTAGAGAAAGGGGTAGGACAAGGGTGTGGTGCCACTGTCCCCCCTTGGATAGGGACGTGGCGCCCTTGTCCCTACCCTATTTTGGGGCAAGAGCCTTCCTAGGGTTGCCTTGTTGGTTGTGCATTGGGCGAGAAACTCCTCCGATGTCGGCCCGTGACAAAAATCAGATCCACTAACATGTATTTAAGGGCATTCGCCCTCTCATTTGCATAAGTTGGATAGGCCGAAGTTGGATATATTCAAGTTGCATAAGCGATCAAGCATTCAAGCATTCTTTTCCAGCATTGAGCATTCTCAAGTCTCCCTTCAAGGCCAGGTGTTGCATTCAAGTCAAGGATTCAACCATTGAAGAGGAGATTGATTCCAACATACAATTCCACACAAGCATTTCTATCAACATTGCTACTACAACCTCCGTTGAGGTGATTTACAATTCAGTCTTTCATTTACATCTACTTGCAAGTACTTTCTTTTATTACTTGGTTAATTCCAAAACAAGGGTTTGACCTAAAGGCAAACCCCCAATCCCAACCCATTTTCCTCTCTTTTTTGTGTGTAGGTTGCAGGTGCTCAACTCTACTTTTGGATTCGGACTCCATTTGCAGAGGCGGAAAAATCTTTTTCATTTCACCGATTTTTCGGAGGACCGTGTACATTCCCGCCACGATCCAAGCAACTTTTCCTCAGATTCGCATGGCGACTTCGTCTCGACATATTACTGCCAGATCCAGGTGCACAACTTCATCCCATATTCCGATCTCAAGTTATAATCAATTCTTTGTCACTTTTGCACTACATAATTCAATCAATTTCCTTTCCATTTCCAACAAGGAAGAGGGGATCAACTTAACATCCCCTATTCATTCAGAATTCAATCTACCATCTTTATGTGGAGAGATTGAATCTAGTGAATTATCCTCTCCTCTTCCTAATGTAACATTGTGAAAAGTGTTTGAAGGGTAATCAATAGTGAAACTCTCATCTCTCTTTGAGGGAAATGGTAGTTTCCTTCTTGATCTATCATTCACCATTTTTCCACCATTACAGAAGTCACTAGATGAATTCATCTACAGCCGAGATTAAAGTTTTTAATTATGGATATTGGTATATCTTTATTTCATTTAATTTCAAAATTGTTTATGGGAAATGTCATTATTAATGATTTTAAAAACAAGTTGGGTATGGTATCAATTAGTGAGAGTATCACTTGAGGTAGATAACAAGTTAAAGAAATCCACCTAGGCATGATCATGATCCAATTCCTTAAAAATATCGAGCCTTTGTAACCAACAAAATTTAACCCTTAATAGAATATTTGTTAAACATTAAAAGCGCACTCAATGAAAGAATTATTTTATAATAAAAAAATAATATTTTGAATTTATATATTATCCCTTTAAAATAATGAGATTAAATTTATTTTTAAAATTAAATTATTTTTCAAAATTACAACTAACATTTTTTCTATATAAATACTTGTTTGATTTGTATTCTTTGTTAAGAGACCAATTGTCTTCTAGTTTTTGAGACTAGCTAATATAAGGCATGCATAGGCTTCTTTCTTTATAGCTCAAGTTGACTAAAATTTTAACCTTTTTTTTGAGGAAAAAAATGCTTCTAACATGAGATTCAAGTTTACTACTAATTACATTACACTTAGAATATAAACATGGCAAAATAAATATCATATAATGAATATGGGAATGAGAGAGATCAATGAATGTAACTACCTACCAAGTATAGTGGTTAAAAGTAGTATCTTGGTAGACATATGATGCTAACCAACTTGTAGAGTAATAATGAATGGTCCAATCTAGGTACACCAAAATTTACAGTGAAGTTTCTTTTTTTGTTTAGGCTATTAGGGTTTGCATAAAGTACTTTTCCTAGTATTCTATACGATTTATTGTTACGTTTTAGTATTAAAAAGCATTCAATGTCCAATCAATTCACATAGTCAAATAAAAAATAATAATAGAATAATTTTTAATTAAAAATGATCTACATATAGGTTACATGCACATTTGTGTACTCTCTCTCTCTCTCTCTCTCTCTCTCTCACCCCACCTCTAGTACCCCCTATATATCTCTTTATATCTACCTATTTCTCCTTTTCTCCTCCCATATCTCTTTATCTATCTCTCTTTTATTTCTCATATATCTCTATCTCTCCCTCTCCTCATCTCTATATTATTTAAATTAATTACTTTTGTGATATATTTTCTCTCTTACACCCTCTATCTCTTTCTCCCTATCTCTCCTCCCTCTCTGTCTATATCTCATTCTCTTTATATCCACATCTCTCTCTCTCTCTCTCTCTCTCTCTCTCTCTCTCTCTCTCTCTCTCTCTCTCTCTCTCTCTCTCTCTCTCTCTCTCTCCATATTTCCCTAATTCTCATTCTATATCTCTATCTCTTTATGTATCCCTCTATATCTCTCTATAATGTTCCCCCCTTATCTATGTCTCATTCTCTCTATATCCATATCTCTCTACCTCTACCTCCCTATCTCTCTCTTTCCCTATCCATCTCTATCCATCTCTATCTCTCTATATTTCCCTCCATCTCTCTCTCTCTCTCTACCCATATCTCACTCTAACTCTATATCCCTATCTCTTTTCCTATCTAACTTTTTGTATTGCTCTCTCTCTCTCTCTCTCTCTCTCTCTTTATATATATATATATCCATATTTCCCTAATTTGCTTTCTATCTCTATAATGTCCCCCCTCCTCTCTCTCTCCATATATCTCCATCTCCCCCCCCCCTCTCTCTCTCTCTCTCTCTCTCTCTCTCTCTCTCTCTCTCTCTCTCTCTCTCTCCCTATTTATCACTCCATCTCTCCATCCATATTTATTCATCTCTACTTCTCTATGTGTGTCTATCACTTTGCCTATCTCTTTATCTCCCTCTACCCTTCTCTATATCTCCTTATATCTCTATATCTCTATCACTCTATCTCACCATCTATATCTCTATCTCTTTGTCTCTCTCTTCCTCTTTGTCTCTTTATCTCTTCCTATCTATCTCCCTATCTTTATCTATCTTTATCTCCCCCTCTACCTCTACCTCTCTCTATATCTCTATCTATTTCTCTCCCCTCTCTCTCTCTCTCTCTCTCTCTCTCTCTCTCTCTCTCTCTCTCTCTCTCTCTCTCTCTCTCTCTCTCTCTCTCTCTCTCTCTCTCTCTCTCTCTCTCTCTCTCTCTCTCTCTCTCTAAATGGCCTACCAATTTACCTCATGTCACAAGTATATACAAATAATAGATCTAACTTTTTCCTAATTGACCTTCCACACCATATCGACGTACCTATTGCACACTAAGGTGTGATTTCTAGTAATAAAATTTCTAGTGTGAAATTCAAATTCCTTATTCATGGTGCGCATAAAGGTAGCTAGAGCATTGAGTAATTTGAATAGCATCACCACCCACTCTAGTAACCCATCCTTGGTTTTAAAGGTTGCCTTTCACTCATCACCTTCATGAATTAAATATGAAGATATCCACTTTTAAGGTTCATCTTGGAGAAGACTTTGGAACCTAACAATGAATCTTTACAATCACCCATTTGAGGTATTGAATAACAATACTTCACATTGATTTTGTCAACAACTTTGAAATATGACCTCCATTTTCACCCCTTCTTAGGAGAGGGTAAGGTGGGTGTGGCACATGGATTCGTGCTTTCCAGTACAAACCCATTTTCCAATAACTTGGTAATTTGTCTCATATCTTAATTTTCTAGAAGAGTTACCTATAAGAAACCTAATTTGGGAATTTGACACTTGGAATAAAGTCAATTTGGTGAGTAATGTCTCTTGACAATGGTAAGCTAGCAAGAAAATTAAATGGTTTCCAATCAGAATATTTTTCTAGTAGTTTCTACACTTCTAATGAGATTATTTTCTAATCTGAATTCTATTTTTCTTCGGGGTACAATAGATAACAAATATCTCATTTATATCCTCTATAAAACTCCTTCCAACCTACTATAGATAATGACAAAGCTACTACTTCAGTTGCTTATCCTATATCTTTAAGAGGTTTCATGATATGGAGTTTACCCTCATGTTGTATGTCATATGCAATTTATTTGTCATGGCGAATTGCATTTTTTTCTCATATAATCAAGGTCTAACTAACAACAAATGATAAACATCCATAATCACTACATCACATAGCACCTTGCCTTCATAAGGACCAATTTTGAAGTCTAGAAGACAAGATTGGTTCACAAGCATATTGTGATCCTTCTTCAACAATTTTTTTTTATAAGGATTAAATTTTAAAATACAAATAAGCTATGATTTTTGTGTCATTTACATACCAACCAAATTATTAGAACCTCCATTCACACTAGCATTTTTTTTTAAATATGTTAATCCTTCTATAATATTAGGGATTGTTTGTTCTATCTATCAAGGTTCTATTTAGCATCAAATTTTCTTTTATCTTTGCGAGCAAGATTTATAATAGACAGTCCCGTGAACTATGTAGTATTCGGTAAGCTTAAAATTTTTAACTTTGGAATTTATAAAATGTGGTAGTTCCATTGAATTTTATGATGATTTATGCTAAATAATTTAACTAATATTTTTTAAGAAGCTAGTAATTGAACAAGATTTTTTCCCAAAAAAAATTATCCCTAAATTTATGGGTGAGAATCCAAATTTGGTTACAAAATCTTTTACATTATTGAGGGGAGTTTGTAGCCTCATTCCAAATGTAACCCCATAAAATTTGGAAATTGAAAATAGGGATCTCATGGAGGGGCTTCATGAACTATTTTTATGGAACAAGGGGTCTCATGAGGCAAAAAAAAATGCTACAAGATTAATTTGAATAATTTTTCTATAAATTGGAGCTCTTATATTTAGATTCTAATTTTAATTAGGTGCATTTGGGGTGGGCCAAGAAATTTCTCCCATCACCTTAGCAATTATTTTGCCACTTGTCAATCATCTACATTTTTTAGATTCCTAACAATTATTATTTTTCAATCATTTTAGAGTTTTATACTTTATTGAATTAAATATGCAAAATAATAAAATTTATGGGACCATTATCTTTTGTAAATTTTGAAGTTTAAGTTGCACTACAAATTTGTGGGATTGTCTTTGGTGTTTTTAGTTGATTGCCTATGCTTATATTTATAAAATAGCCATTTCTAATACTCAATACTTTCAAATCAATGGCCAACAAACAAGAGACAATAAATTGTTTTAATCTGCACTTTGGGCTTTGCTTGACCTAGGAGGGTATCCCTTTATTTAATATCAATGGATTTTACCTTCTATGTACTAGGATATTGCGATAGCATAAATGTTCCCACAATTTTTCACAAGGAAGATAAGATTGTAATGTCCCTTATCTATTAAAATGTCAAATATGAAATAAACTTTTCAAACATTTTTTTTAAAAATTTTAACACAAACATAACAAATTAGCTAACTAAAAGATCACTGTTCACATTGTAACTTCAACAAAACTTGATTTATTGAAAAAAAAACATGTTTAGATTTATATCAAGGAAATACATTAGTATTTCTATCATAAACTATTGCAAAGATCTTATTTCATTCACTTCAAGCTTCATACAAATTTGAGAGCCAAAGTAGCTGCAAAACACCTTGAAAACTACTTCAATTTTAAGGAAACTTACACAAACTCCACTTTTAAGGTTTATTTATCAAATAACGACAAAACATATCTAAAATATAATAAAACTATGACCTTTGAGTTGCCATGAACTTTTGCAGCACATGCAAACTCAAAACTAAAGAAATTCTTAACTAATCAACACAATGATAATCCCTGAATAAGATTATATTGTGGTAACCTATAACTTCCGCCCTTAGATTACCTTGTAATCCTTTGACTCCCATCCTTAGATCACCTTGGAAACCATGAACATCTTGTCCGAAATTCTCCTCCATTGGTTTATCAACCACTGAAGAAACAAACAAGAGCTTTGATAAAATCTACAAGAAGAATGATGAAGTTTGCAACCAAAATCGTGCATATATGCAACCACTTTTAAACCCCAAGTTGGGCACTTGAATCCCACTAATTGACATGAATGAAACTTGCATGATCGGAACTAATGTACAAAGCCACTAAATACCAAATATTCCAAGGAAACTTTTCAAAAATCCATTACTAGCCAAATTGCTAAAGCCAAGAAGGTGCTTCTATAAATCTAGGCCCAAAAGAAGAAGTCGCTAATTTAACATTGTTTGTTGAGAGAAATTTGAATTTGCAACAACAAGAAAATATTAAATTAATATTATTTCCCAAATTGTCATGTGACCTTGATTTACTATTTTGGGATAGTTTGGCTTACTATTTTTAATTAATTCTATTTTTAAAATTTACCTTTCATCAAGTTTTATCAGAGTAGAAGTTTCTGAATGTGCAAAAAAATTGTTGAATATGAGGTTGTTTGAATTAGGACTGTGGTTGTGGGTCTATGAGAAAAGGGAGGAAAGTGCTTGCACCAGGGAACCACAATGGAGGAAATGTTGTTGTGATAGAAGAGGGTTTTAAAGCCCTCTAGAGACAAGTTTAAGCACTACAAGAGGAGTTGGGTAAAGGATTTGATGTTAGAGGAAGAGATGAAAGTGAGGATGAATTTGAAGGTGAAAAGTTTAAAGAAGGACAAGTAGGAAGAGATCCTAGGGCCATTCCCAAGATTGGAAAGAGGCCAAAGGTTGAAGTATCTAATTTTTTTAGAAATATGAATCTGAAAGAGTTGATCGATTGGATCAATGATATGGAGGAGTACTTCAAGTATGAATTGTAGACACTCAAAAATGTCTTATTACTAACATCATTAATTATTCTTCTATATTAATTAAATAATTATTTAATTAAGTTAATTTTATTCTTCAAAATTAATATTTCATCATTTATCATCACAAATTAACTATTCTACTTTTGTCCTAATCATTTAAATCAATTGACCATTCCCAATTAAATTAATTAAATAATTTTATTATTTAAGTAATTCTGATCATTTACTTTAATTAAATAAACTTTTTTATTTAATTGAATTTAATTTCTAGTTTTCCATAATTAAATAATTTCTTTAAATTATTTAATTTATTTCCTCCAAATCAAATTAATTTGATTTCCCTCCATTTTCCAATTAATTCATATTTCTTCAAATTCGAATTTCACTTAATTTCTCATCAATTTGCATTTCATTTCACATTTTTGAAAATCAAATGCAAGTCAAATTGAATTTCATGTCTAATTTCCTACAACACATGCCTAATTTCCTACAGCACATGCCTAATTTCCTAACTGACATTGACTCTGAATCCAACTCCCAATCAACCTTTTCTAGTTAGTCAATCAATCTAGTCAATTGGTTAGTTAATTTAGTTCTCTCCAATCACCTTTCCTAACTTGCAATCACCTTTTTTGAACAAATCAATCAATTAAGTCATCTCCTCAATCAAATCAGTTAACTAATCAATCAACTTAGTTAACAAATCAATCAATTATGTTCAAATTTGAGTTCAACTCTCAATCAATTCAGTCATGAAGTCAGTTCTCATCGTAATCATTGCCAATCAACTTTGTCTCATTCAATCTCAACTGTTGATCAAATCAGTTTGCAAATGAATCTCAACCATTCAAATCTTCCTTCCAGAATCTATAAATTCAACATCAATTCTCCTTTTTCAACAATCATGATCTTTGAATTCTTGTTGTCTTATTGTAGGTTAGCACTTGGAATTTTGAGAGCCACCACTCTGTAGAAATGAGAAGAACAATGGAAGCGACATGCATTTGTGCAACACAGGGTTTTAATTGAATTTCATTTTTTTATCTTGTTTCTCTTAGTGCATACTTTCATTGATGCTACGTAGGAATTCATTAATTAGATAGGACTTTCATGATTCCCCTTTATTCCAATTATCATTAATTTCAATGATTTCAAGCGTACTAGAAATGGTGAACCTGACGTGAATCAAACACACAACCTTTTAATTTTTGCTATTTTTTTGTGTTTTTTGCAGGATAGGTAAAAAAGTTTGCATTCACACGCAGAATCTTGCATACGCTTAAAAGGATTCCACATTCGCCACTTCTACATTCACCAATTTTGCATTCCGCATTCGCTTTTTCGAGAATTCTGCATTCATAGCTAAGGTAAAATCGACAAGGTATAAATATCGTCTCTGCAAATCTTGTGTCGCAATTTTGATTTTGAGAATAATTCAGTATCCGATTTCATTTGTAAGTCAAATTATAAAATTTGACATGAATTTAACAAAATGCATCGCAAGGTGAAGGTTAAGCTTGCAAGTCATCGTCATAGAGTAGAGCAGAGGTGACTAAACAAACAATTCTAGCAGATCCTACAGGCAAAACTATCATTAGACAAAATAAAAGATGCAGGGTCCTAAAATTGCACCCTTTGCAAATTTTGACCGCATTTGGGGCCCTCACCTTGGCGTTTGCATGCTCAAGCTTGATCAAGACTCATTTATGCTTATACCATGCAATAATGGTCATATTTTCACATTATACCTTGCTGGGACCCTTAACCCTAGCCCAAATATGGGGTAGGATCAAGGCGTGGCACCTTGGTCCTCACTGGGACTATGGCGCCACAACATGGTCCTCCCTAATTTAAACCCTTTTCCCTATCCAAATTTTGAGCAAGAAACCTTGCTTCATGTCGGCTTGTGTCAAAAAATTAATATGTTTGACGACGGGGAAGTATATAAGGAGGCTTTCCCCTCTCATTTAGAGAGACATTCATAACGAGAGAGATATTGGGAGCACTACAATCAAGAAATGAAGCATTCAAGCATTGAAGTATTCATCATCAAGCATTTCTAGAGGTCTTCAAGGCTGCATATTCTTCATCTATCTATTGTGGAGCAACTTTACATCATTCCCATGCAAGCATGTGTGTGTTATTAGGGTTTTGTCATGTTCATGCCATTTCATACAACATATGTGATTACATTCAAGAAGCAAAGCATCATTATAAGTCATTGCAGATCTGAGGTATACCTTTCCAATATTTATTTCAACTATTTGCATTATTTTATTCAAGGTTAATTCCTAAACTGGGGTTTGACTTAGGCAAACCCCCATTTCCAACCTATTTTCCCTTCTTTTTGTGTGTAGGAAACAAGTACGGAGTTGCGATCTTCAAAATAAGATTTATTTGCAAAGATGAATCAACCCTTTTCAGCATGTGAATAAGTAGGAGGACCAAGGCACCCACCACCACAGTCTCGACATTTTTGGAGCTTTTTCGGGGATCAGGTCCAAATCTGCATATATTGCTTAGATCGATGTGCGTGCCAAAATCGTACATTTGTAGCTCATTGTTTTCTCAGTTTTACCTTCATTTGTCAACATATTACCTTATTCAACATTTCAACTCACAAAAGAGGGTCAACAAATTCATAGACCCCTTAACTCCATTCAGTATTCAGTCCTTATCACTCTTCATTTGGGATTTGAATCTATTGGATTTCACCCTCTTTTGAATGTAATGGCAAATTAGTGGTTTTCATCTCTCTAATGGTGGAAACCCTAATTTTTCACCATTATAGAAGAAAACATTGAACTCACAAAGTATCAAATGCGAGTCTATGCATATACACAGAAATATAACATTTACCCTGAGCCTATCTTGATGTTCTAACCATAATTTTATTTTGTGAAAATCATTATATTTTGATGTTTCAAGTCTATTTCTCGGATGGTGTAGAATTCCACTTAAGACAACCAATTACTCCACATTAGATGGTATTGCATCTCGCATTTGCTATGTGTTTATTTCTCATTTGATACCTCTTTATCTCGTATTTTTTATGTTTGCCTTTTGCATTCACTAACATTGTGTTTTGCATATGTCTGACAAAGTAAATTTATCATTTTTATTTCTGATTGTATCTCCATAGTTTCTCCTATTACTAGTGATTTTTTTTTTAGCATGTGGCAAGTGAAGTCTGGAGAAGAAAAAATGAGTGATCAAAGACAAGGAATTGAAAACTACTAACATCTTGTGGTTGTAGAGGTAGTTTAGATGATTACTTGTGATTTGTTAGAATAGGAAAACACTTCAATTGGTGGCAATAAAATTAACTCGAGTTTGTCGTGCCTGGGGAACTTTCCCATTTTGTGTCATAGAACCCATTTTTTGTTTTTAGAGGGCCCACCTCCCGATGCTTTAGGCAGGTGATAGGGAATGACCCAAGTGGTACTTTAATCTGGTCCACTACATAAATAATCACGGGCGTGATGAAAGTCATCAACCACTTGGTGCAACTATTCTATATCGATGAAAGTTTCCCTCAACATCCATGAGATGCATAAAAATCCCTTTTTTAAGGGTTGGGAAACCTCTTAAGTGAGTGAACCACTGCATGTATAGATACTAGATTACCTTGGATTCTAAATAGACACCTTAGTAGTGGCCTACCCTTATTTTGCCTAAACATTGCTATAGTATCAATGCAAGAGCATAGTTGGTTTTTCCCTCAAGATACTCACCATCAGGCTCCCTTGAGATGAGATAGAAATCCCCAACTTTGCATAAGCTATGTGTAGCTTTTTGGGGAGAGTGCGATTGGGTTATCCTTACAGTCTTGGAGGCCCCTACCCATTCTCTCTCACAAAGACAAGAGAAAATAAATCCCCTCACGTGTCCCTCTCTTATGTCAATGAAGATTTCAAGTTGTGGGTTAAGATTATCACAGTGAAGCCAACCTCCTTAGGCATAGGCATTCTCTAATGTGTTTTCGAATGTGCAAAGACCCATGGAAATCTAGGGCTGATTCGACCCTTTGAACATACACAATAACGTTAGTTGAATTTAGAAAGTCCAACAACCATATTATTTTTTTGTTTTCTAATTTTCTGATCTCCGCCAACTTGTCCATAAAATTCCACAAAATTAGACTCGAATTCCTAGATTTCTTAGGAAACACAAAATTTTCCATTTGTTCAATCCCCATTCTACATTAGACCTTTCCTTATTCAACATTTGATCAGCCCCTATTTCGAATTTGACATGTTTGCATTTTGCATTCTCTTATTTCCTATTCCACATTTTCTTAGTTAGAATTTCACATTTGTCAGTTTTCTATTTCGCATTTGTCTAGACCAAAATTTTCATTAAACTGATAAAGTTGGTGCTTAGACAGACAAACCTTATTTCACATCCAATGTCTATACTGTTCCATACCTTTTGTGGTCAATAATGTCTCTTGGAATCCCTGGTTCCCTATAGGTTGCGTGTCCATAGAAGTCTTCATCTTATGCCCCAGGTTGCATACATCATACAAGGATCTGGTTTCAACATCAGGCAAGACAGTCATTAAGAACTAAAACTCTCTTTTATTAGTCAATCTTTAAACAATCTCATGCCCTTTCTCATAAGTCTACTATAGGGTATCAATATCCATAATCAATCTCAACCTAGTCGTAGGTCAAAATAATCCCTAATATCTCTTGCATAGTATCCCCAACTTTGCCCTTCGATTTCATCCTCATTAGCATCTTAGGTGTCATTAGCATTGTCATGTTAATAACCACATCATCCTTTAGGATGCATGAATCAACATGGTCTTACCTCATAGAGACATCTTCCTAGTTTTGCAACTAGATAAGATTCAATGATGACCAAGAAGATATTATCTTAGGTCTAAACAATCTCTCTTGTAAGTTGAAAAGAAATGCTTCTCAATACATGCAAGTTACCTTTGTCTTAGAGGAGGAAGAACTAAAATACCAATGAATCCAAGCCACAACTGAGAGAGAAATCCTTTAGTAGAGAATTGAAAGAGTACGGCTTCAACAACAACCTCCTCCCTCAAATCCTCAATAAAGTATCTTAGGAAACTCTTCAAAGTCTTGCTCAGTCCAACTGCATTCATACTTCATCATCAACAACCTTAGGCAATTGCATTCAATCCTTAGTGTGTCACAACTAGTCTCAACTTTTGCATTGTACCCTTAAGTCGTCTTAGAAGTCATTAATGCCCGTTACCTGATCCCAAAAGGCTAGGAGTCAAATGGAACCGAACAATGATCCCACTTTTATTTCTACTAGCACCATGAATATGTTAACATATTCACGTGGACAATCTTGAAAATGTGCAACCCTACCATCAAACACCAACAACCTACCCTCACTGGATGCCCTTCTACACAATCCAACAACTAATGAACTCGAGGCCACATAAAAAGACCCCCATGTCCTTATACTCCTCAATGGCCTTCTTAATCACAACCCAAATAGATACCTTTCATTGTTTCTACAGAATGGGGCCAAATTACTATCTTGTTTTGACATCACAACTATTCTACCACATGGGTCAAACATCAAGGTCATCTTCTTAACAAACTCATACTCACGCTGCATCCTCCAGTTCTACCCAAGGTTCAATCCAAAACACACAAGCAGTGTCAACTCAAGCCACTATGGCTTTGACCCAAAGTTCAAACTTAGGCATGATGTCTACAAACACTTAGACAAATACGAAAACTATGTTGTAAACAAGTTTCAATACTTCATCACAAACAACAGCTAGCGCTTCTAGTGCCTCAACCCGAACTTTGGCCAACGCTTCCCAAATTCCTATGTCAACTATGGGAGGATTCACAGCTAGCACCACACAACCCTTGGTATCATTCTTTATGGTATCAACCTACAACCATCAAAACTTAGATCAAGTTCATAATAACCCATTTGGTGCAACTAAACCTGTTGTTAGCACATATTTTGTATATTTCACCTCACCAAGTGGGACTAGCAATACATAGCTCAACAATCATTCAAATTTTCAACAACCTCTTGTCTACACTAATGCCAACCCTTTTGTTGACAATCATCATATTACACACACCCCATTGACTCAAACAGACTTCCTTGTTCAACAAATTCAGAACCTTCAAAGATAAATGACAAGCCTCCAAACAGGCATCGTAAAAAAGAGTTACACCATGGAAGACCTTTGTCTGTATCGGGATTCGATCGAACAATATACATGCTTCCATTTCCCCCAAACTTTGAAACTACCAAATTTAAGAAACACAAAGGTAAAGGTGACCCAAGGGATCATATTCATGAATTCTTCACTACCTGTATATAAGTTGCAGGGGATGATACCTATTTGATGCGTCTTTTTCTCCAAGAGCCTCAGTAGGCAAGCCTTATCTAATGGTTTTCACATCTCCCACTAATGGTATGTTCATGTGGAGAACTGGTCGAACAATGCACTACTCACTTCTCACACATCATTGACAACCCTTTGACATTAATGGACTTATGCAGTACCAAATAGAAGGAGGGTGAATCTTTCATTTCCTCTTTACAGTGGCGACGCTTACTTGCCCAAAGAAGTCCCTGCCATATCCTAGAAAAAGAACAAGTTGATGTGCTCATAGAAAACCTAGTTCCCCAAATAAAATACGCTTGCAAATGCAATGTCTCAATTCATTCCACTAGGTGGTAGATAAAGGACTCAAATGCAAAAAGGGCCTCATTAAACAAGGGATCTTGAAAACCAACAAGGAGAGAAATTTGACTAGTAATACAAGTAATGAGAAACCTAAGTTCTACTCAAAAAATAAGAATGTGACAAATGACAGTGTAGTGGATGCCTGAGTTGTAAATATGGCCCAACTTGTGGTTTCTTTACAAGGCCCAACCAATATTTTTGCACCTAACAAGAATCAATATGTGATGGTGAAAAACGAGATCGAGTAGTTTAGGAGCTAATTCCACTTTCATCCATACATTGGAATATGAAAGCACCTAAAGGATTTATCCTCTATGACTGAGACTTGTGAAAGAGAGTCAAGGGGGTTTCTATTCCTTCGTTGATATGAAAGAGAGTGAGCCAAATTTGAGGGAATGACAAACTAAACTAATATCATGGATAAAAAGAACTAGAACAATAGAAATAATAGTCTGATACAAAGACAAAATTGAAACACAAAGTACATATATGGAAAGGGAAATATGATGTGCACATGATACTAAAAAGTAAGCCTGATTTGATTAGACAAAAGCGTTGGGCACTCTGGTCTCCCAATGACTGTACCGAGCTGAAAACTACAAGTCTACAAATTGAGTTGATATGGACACTATCTGCCAAAATGTGCACTTGATTGGGGAGGACCAGGGTGTTGGGTGCTCTGGTCTTGAGGGCCAAGGCACTAGGTGCTCCAATCCTTGAGATCCAAGTCCTAATTTTGTAAATGGACCTGTGAAAGTTGATTGAAACTTCCCAAAAATTGTCGGCTTCGACGGAAACTTATACATGTACTTGCAATATGAAAAATGGTGTGTTTGAAACTATTTAGGGTTTTTCCAACCCCTTTTTTTTGTGACTTTCACCTCCACAAATAGCCAATAATGTATTGAAAAATGTGTGTGCCCTAGAATCTCATGTGTTTGTAAGATTCTTATGAGCTTAAGTGCAAACTAGAGTTCTACTCTTTGTTTGGAGTAAAAACCCTAAAATGAATGTAATGTAATGCTTCAAATCACATATGCAATGTAGATCTAAAACCATAATGTAAATCTGAAAATCAATAATGTCTAGATTTGAAAACTCACATAGAGATATGAAAATAACATGAAACCATACCAATCCCTAAGGGAGAGGTACAAGCCAATCAACACTCAGTGATCTCCTTATTATTCTTCAATGTCTTCTAAGCTTCCATGAATAATGAAAAAGGTTGATGAGGACTTGATGAATGATGGATTTTTTGATTGTAGACTCTACATAAACATGTACTTTCACTTCACACAAGGATCTCCTTCAATTGCTAGAGTCGGATCCTCAAATGAGGGAACGAAAAGGTTATATATATGAAACCCTAACTTTAATTTTGATAATAGGCTGACTTAGAACTGATAAAAATTGACACAAAGCGGGATTTGAACATTATAATAAAACCAAATTAATCTCCCGAAATTTGGGGAGAAAAAGTCAGGACCGGAATGGTGAGTATACCATTCCAACCAACTTTTTTTCTAAATTTCTAGGGATGTGAGATATTGTGATTATAAAGTAGAATCCAACATAGTAGGTCAATACAAGGTGTTTAGATATGCGAAAATGTGCTTTGAAGATTGAAATTAGGACTTTATTAGGATTAATTAAAATAAAATTAAAAGGGGTGCTCTTAGGGTTAAGGGCCCAATTTTCTAATATGTGAATTGTTGAGTGAGGACTTTAGATTTAATTAAATTAATAATTAAATGCCTAATGAGCCTTATGAATGCAAAATGAAATGGACACACTAAGGTGGGTGCTAACCTAAGTGTGGAATTGGACAACCCTAATTAGGGGTGTACAATTTATGATGCTACACAATCTAATGATAATAATGTCATCTCCAAAAATACAACGTAATCTAATAATCCATAGCCATCGAGGAACACTAATCCAAGGTGAAACTATACACCCCTCGGAGAACCCATCGAATCAACACTCAAGAAGTTGATTCATAAAAACGTGATCACCTTACGTGAGATTAAACCTTGTGAGCCTGGTCCATTCAAGCCAACTTGGTGGAATGATAATGATTATTGTGAATACCATTGAACCAAAGGTCATAAGACATCAAAACTATTACAAATTTAAGAACTTAATTCAAGACCTTATTGATCAAGGGGATATAATTGTTGACAACGCCAAATAAACTTCTAATACAGATCACACAATTTTTAATAACCCCTTTGTCAATCATGATAAAGGAAAAGCTTTCAGTTGTGGTTCACAAGATAATAAGACGAGTTATACTAGGGCCTCTTATTATTACACGATCAATCACATCAGTCAAGTAGATAAAACTATGACCACAATTACAGCTAAAGCAAAGAACCATGGTTGTGTAATAATCACCTATCACTCAGAGGTTACACTTAAAGGGTCTCCTCCCAACCATCCCCCAATGGGGAAGTATAATGTAATCAATCAACTGAAGAAGACCCTTGCACAAATATCCATCTTTGAGTTGTTACACATATCACCATCTCACAAAGCAATCCTAGATAAAGCTTTTCGCGAGACTGTCGTCCCCCAAGATATTAATGAAGATGCTTTTCAGGCCATGGTTGGAAGATTAGTTGTTGCCCCATGAGTTGCTTTCACACACACGATGATCCTCTGTACCTGGAAGTATTCATTCACAAGCACAAAATCAGAAGGGTTTTGATAGATGGCAGGGCTGGCCTCAATATTTGCACATTGAACTTGGTTAAAGCATTGGGATATTCAGAAATAAGTGCTTATCCCTCCAAAATGATTAAAATCAAATCTTATGATGATGAGGAATGTCCATCTAAAGGAGTGATCACCTTGCCAGTATAGGTTGGGCCGGTGACAACAAATACTACATTCCAGGTCTTAGACCATGAGTTGGGTTATAACATGCTCTTGGGTCACCCATGGATACACACAATGCAGGTAGTACCTTCTACTTTCCACCAGTGTGTCAAGTTTCCATACACCAATATTTAAATCACAATACAAGGTGACCCAAATCCATTCCAATGTTGTAACAATTTGAGAGCCAATATAGATAACCACGTTCCAATTAATCAAGAGGCTCCTCTTACCTCACGATTAGAGTCCTTGTCAATAATAGACACGTCAACACCTTCTACATCTAAGTAGACTACAAAGCTTCAAATTAAGGACAAAGGGTGCGGGGAATATTCTTATTTGGAAGCCTTTTGCATCAAAAAATTACCCTTGTCCTCGAAATATTTTGGGAGACTGCCACCAAATCATATTAACTAGTGCAAAGGCAAAGAAGTAGTTGACTACTCACCTCCTTCATGTTTCATCAAATGGGAAAAATTGAATGAAGAATCATTAGAGGAAGACATATGTAAATGGTTGTACAAGGGTGAAGAAGATAGCTCTTTAGTTTAGATCCCTTTAGGTCCGTATGGAAAAGGCTTCATGATGCTTTAAAGACACAGTTAGAATGGTACCACGGGCTTGGGGGCACAAAATCAAGGGTTATAGAGCTGATAATACCTACAAAGAATCCAAGAAATCAAGGTCTAGGATATGGGAAGGTAGAACAA
Organism: Cryptomeria japonica; assembly: GCF_030272615.1. Taxonomy (NCBI): domain Eukaryota; kingdom Viridiplantae; phylum Streptophyta; class Pinopsida; order Cupressales; family Cupressaceae; genus Cryptomeria; species Cryptomeria japonica. The sequence goes on from NC_081414.1 coordinate 100,437,892, forward strand.
TGACCTACAAGCAGAGATAATACACTAGTTATATTGAGCATGTTGCCAACAACTTTGCCTCCTACAAGAATAACTCTTGACTAGGGATCCACAAATCAAAGTAGCCTATCATTGGTTGTGTAAGTACCCCCTTCCCATGTAAATATATCAAAGGAAACAAGTATAGCCCCCGTGGCAGAAATTACCAATGCCAGTTATTGAAGAAGTTGACATAACCTCTACAAAAGAATAAGGTTCCACAAGCCAAGGAAACATACCATTGGTTGTAAACACTGTTGAGGTCCCATTGTCTCCTATTGAAGAAGTAGATGAACCATTTGAAGAAGGATTTGATGTCAAAACATATATTGAGACTGAAACAAATTCCCATTGATTATGAGTGGCTATCCCTTCACAACAACAACATCTATGTTGTGGACTGATCATACGATCATCAACCACTTGTTGATGATGACCTTGTTTATAAGGATAAAGAGATTGACCCTAACTCATGGTGACATTATTTTGATACTCGTGCTTGTACCCTAGCAAGTACAACTTATTTTGACAAGGATAGGGACCTTTATCTAATGTTTCCACACCTTATAGATTGGGAACAACAGGATAAACCACATCTAGATAAGTTTGAGAACGATAAGGTGATAAATGAATTTCTTGGTGCTCATCAAGGTCTATCCTATGGGGATAAAAAATAAGGCTTTGCAATAGACCTTGATAGAGAAGCATACTTTGGGGAGGCAAGCTCATCCTCTAGTCAAGGAGACCAAGAAGAAGATGAAAACAAAAACAAAGCTAGAAAGTTTGGCAAGAGAAAAGTGGTTGATCAATCAAAAGTTACCACTAGAGGAAGGTTTGACAGCTTACCAATTGATCATGAGAGATCCTCATTGTTAGTGGAAAAATTAGAAGAGGTGAATATCTACAATAGTGAAAACATGAGAAAGATTCACTTAGCAAAATCACTACAACCTGGAGAAAAAGAAAAGTTCATTTAGTTCTTTAAAGAAAGACAAATAAACTTTGCTAGGTCATATGCTAACATTCTTGGTTTAGATCCAGAACTTGTCTTACACCATTTCCCATTACTCCCATGAGCAAATCCTATAAACAAAAACTCAGAAAGATGCATCCTCAGATAGGTCTCATAGTTAAGGTGGAATTACAAAAGCTTTTGGATGTGGGTTTCATCAAACCCGTAGATTATGTAGAATAGATCTCAAATCTTGTACATGTGACTAAACCTACCGGAGGTATCAAAATTTGCATAGACTTTAGAGATTTGAACAAGGCTTGTCTTAAAGATGATTTTCCGCACCCAAATATTGATATGATAGTAGACCTTATAGTCAAAAATGAAATGCCCTCTTTAGATATAATTAGATCAAGATTGCACCAAATTATTAGCACAAGATGGTTTTCACCCTGCCCTTGGGGAACATATTGAACTGGAATGTATTATAGTTTAGACTTAGAAATGCAAGAGCAACATATCAGAGAGTCGTGACAACATTATTCCATGTCATGATACATGTATGTTGAAGATTCGTCATGACTATCTAAGATAGAGGTTGATTGCTTTGGTTTTCCTTAGAACACCTGATATGTGATAAGGTCACTTTCTTGAGTATTCGATGTAGGAGCATCTAGGGTGTAAGAGTAATCTTGCATCACCTAAAAATATTGTTTAATTTTTCAATAAGGCTAAAATTGATTAGAGTACTATATTTGGTAAGTTGACTTTTATGTACGTATGAACCTAAAAAAATCCCCATTGAGCGAAAATGAAATATACAGTGAATGGTGAAATAATCATCTCAATATCTTGTGCATCTGAGACACAATAAAGTTTTTGTTTTGGGAAATTTCTCTAATATAATTTAAAGTGTAATTTTGAGGGCCTTATAAGACATACGGGTTTCGAAAGTTGGGCGAATTTGCTTCAACATTAATTAACATTGTAGATCTCTTCACGATCTTTCCAATGATATATAATCATTGAAGATCCAATGTAGTCGCATTGAAAGATATGGCTCACAGAATTTGTACAACTGAAATCCAAATTTCCAATTTTCAATAAAATATCTTCTTGAGTAGAAAAATAGATGGTTTGACTTCTGGTGCCAAAATGGTAGTTACTCTTTCCAAAACATTCTAGGGTGGTTATATTTTCCAAGATAAAGAAGGAAAATGAGGGATACATAGGATAGTTTAACGTGCAGATTGTGGTTATAACTTACATATTTTTGTAATTAGAATGCCCATGTGGTTGTAGCTTGTAATTTTTTGAATGTTGTAATTTCATTTCATTGAGATAATAGAAAGATGTTTCTTTCCTACATTTTTTGTTTATTTCTTTGTTGTTGTTGTGTGACTGGGTTTGTAAAGGGAGTACCCTTCATTATCATCATCCAGGCATCCATAATCAAGAAAGCTATTCTTGCAATTTTCTCTTTTGTGGAAGATATTTTGGTCTAGCAGTTATTCTTGGGGTGTTGGAAGCTCACCATTAACACCTACATGGTATCACCTCTCTATTATTATAGGTTCCTTTTTGGATCTACAACACTACTGTTATGGTATCATCATGCTTGGAGAGATTGATGGACACATAAATTGGGGTTCAAGGACTTCATGATTGAATTCAAAGTGTTGAACAAAATCAGAATTGACTTTTGTTTTGTCAAAATTCGACGCATTGGATCAAATTTGCAATAGTTTCAAGTAGGAAGAAAAGTTGGTTGATCTAGAAGGTCGCTAATTTTTTGGAGCATTTTGGGCCAATTTTGACTTTGCCATTGCGTATGAAAGGCCCAAAAACCTAAATATTGCTTGTCAAATCGTTGAAATTGGAAACTTTAGTTTGAGGGCATCAAAGGTTTTTCCACCATTCATCAGCATCCATATGATCGTTCAAATTTGTACATTGTCATATCATACAAATAGGTCAGAAAAAAATTGCCTTTCCCCTTGATGGTGAATGGGTGATATGTATATTCAACTTGGTTGGTGCACTCACTACGTAATCTCCTACATCATTTGTACTCTTCTGTAGGTTTGGTCAACACTATCACATCAAATAGTTTAGATGGTACAAATAGTTTTTTTGTCATGTAATTTTAATTAAAACATTGTTTTAAAAGTTATTGTCCCTTGTGTTTGGTTGTAGTCGTGGAGTTTTTTTTTAAAGCATTAAGCACTATTTAACACTGCCCATATATATATATATATATCAATAACCACCACTCAACTAGAGGAGGCTTAAATGCCTAGTGACACAACTAATGGTGTGTTGCCTATAGTTCCACCCTCTCCCCCATGCACTACTCTATTGATAGTGGGTGGTATAGTTCTTTTATGCCTAGTTGGTTGCCCTTGGTTACATGGTTTTTTAGGGGCCTAGGTGCCTAATTTTTTTTTTATGATATTATTATTAGGATTCAACTGTGTAGTTTTTGAGTCAAAGTCATTGACCCATGTTTCATGAGTAGTGGTTCACAAGAACTCATCTCTCTGAAGAATGAATTGTCCACTTAACACTCATTGCATCAAGGTGATGCTCACAGAGGTGAAGCATTGGACCTTCCCAGGAGGTCACCCATCCCAGGACTACTCCAACTTAAGTGTGCTTAAACACAATTTTTTTTCTTCTTTTTAACAATTTTATCCTCATTGAAAAAATGACCATAACTTTTGCATATGAAGTTGATTTTTTGAAAACGAGATATTGTTGGAAAGAAGGTTCAATACAAATTCTAATGGATTAGGTAATTTTTGTTGTATGGTTTTATTTGAAATCAAATCTTCTTTTTCATCTCTTGAGCTAATAATTTTTGCCTATGATTTGTAATTTTCGTGATTCTTGCGATGTTGGAAAGGTATTGAGGATCTCTCTCCAACCATCCATACACTTTTTCTAATTTTAGACTCAGGTACATTTTATTTAGTTCTTGCTTGATGGGCACTCTAAAGAGTTACTTAAACATATTGTCACTTGGGAAGGTGTTGATTTGATCCTTATACTTCAATTCAGCTTCATAACATCTATCAATCAACTGTTCCTTCAATTAGATTCCCGTGTTGGCCAATCAATGACCGTTTTTCAATGTTCCTTTGCAAAATAATATTTTTGTTTATTTAATATGATTCTAGATGTACTCCAATGATCATGTTTTCGCATCATATGTATTTTGTTTTTGTTGCTACAATGAGGGTTCCAGATTTTACTGCAACTAGGTGCTTTTAGTGTTTTTTTTGTAGTGGGTTATCTCATTATGGAGGGATTGCATGGTATCTCTTGTTTCCTTCCTATGGAGGGTTAGATTGGTTGTATTTGTGATGGATGTAGTACTTGGGGGTATCATTGAGTCCACCATTTATCATCCTTCATTGTATTTTTTTCTTTTGAAGAGGAGTTTTGTCCCAATGGGTTTTCTCCTTTTCTCTATTTGTGAGAGATTGCATTGTACATGAGTATACAACATGGCTAGCTAAGACCCATACTCATCCTCATTTTTACATCATTTTCATAACAATCTACTTCTCCTTAAGTTGCACTTAAGGGAGGTGTTGATGTGAATAAGGTCTTATAGTTATCTAGTTCATTAGTGGGTCCTATTCACATACTAAAGTTTACTTAGGTCTTAGGGAATTATTCTAGAAGGTGTTAGTTGTTATAAGATCTTATCTCTTTAGTTATTTCATAATCTAGAATTAAGACACATGTCATAATCTTGTATAATCTGATGTCTCAACCTTGTCTTTATAAGCAAGGGAGCTCATTGTATATTTTATATTCAATCATCATTTAAACATCCATAATCAAGCAAGATATTCTTGACATTTTCTCTCTTGTGGAAGCTATTTTGTTCTAGTAGTTGTTCTTGGGGTGTTGGGAGTTCACCATTAATTCTTACCAAAATTGTTTTCTCCAAAAAAAAATATACTAGGGGAGAGGACCCAATAGTTGAGCATGTTCCAAAAGTTGTGATACTATTTGTTTTTTATTAGAAAAAAAGGGATTAAGGGCCCTGGCCCTTTACAACGAATAGGGGTGCTCACCCCCCAAAATAGAAGAGGCCACGATAGGCACTCACAACACACATGTTGAAACTCGTAAACAAGAGCCCAATGACTGCAGAAGGAAAGAGGCCACCAAACTACAAACAACCCCTAGGCCAACAAGGCCAACAAGAATCAAACGACTCCTTGAAAAAAATAGTAAGAAGACAACCCACAGAGTGGGGCAACCATACAAGGGGGGTAAGAGGCTCCCCAAGTCAACCAGAAGATCACAACGACTGCCCCCGGTAGGAAGTCAAACCCCCTTCAACAAAACCCCTTTTCACCTCAATAGAAAAGGATCCCACCTCAATAAGAGCAGAAAAAGAGAAGAATTACAGACTAGGGAGCCAACCAAGAGTTCATTTAATGGTGAACCCGCCACAGAGAAGAGAAGACCACCAAGAACCAACAACCTCATTCCCGCAGCCAATCACCACCTCTAAAGGAGACGCATCCACCTCCATAGGATCTGCAAAGGAAGGAGAAGGTAAACGATGAAGCCAAACTCTCATCATGGCAAACAGAACACTCCCCACCTCAAAAGGGTCAAAATAAAACTCCAAGGTAGCCTCAAAGGTGAGCACGAATCTGAAACTAACACCAATCCATAACCAAAAACTAACAAAGACATGGACAAGCCCTTGAAAACTAATAGCAAGCCCTTGGCCAACAGGGATAACATGATAAGTGTCCAAAGAAACTAAAATGGAAAGTCTCATCGAGGAAACAAAATGCAATTCAATGGTGAAATCAGAAACCACCACCGACCAAATCCAAAAGGCATAATCCCTATCACCATAATCCAGAACAGGCACCATCAAAGGAATCACAACAAAATAACACTTGGAGAACAAAACCCTAGTACAAAAGCACCAAGAGCCACCCATGGAGCGCAACGAGTACCATGCAGGACATACCCCCACCACAGTCCAGTATACCACACAAGGCAATCACTGCAAGGCAGTTTCCAAGGAATTTGAAGGTAATGCCCCAAACACCAGCAAGGGTCCAAAGAGGCCACCATAGTGCCAACAAGAACTCAATCACCATACGAAGCCCAGAAACCCAAAGTTGTAGGTACCCACACACAACTCAACACATCAACAAGAGCCAAGCAACACGCTCAGGAGCAGAGACTGCCTCAAAAGGATCACCAGCAACAAAGAGCCAGACCAACACCCAAGGAATGTGAAAGTCGTTCCAGGCAAAGAAGATCCTCACACCTTTGTGACAGACACACACACGGACAAACCACTTACCCATCTCGCCATCCAAAGAGTTGAATAACCAAAGCAACCAACTCCATCACGTAAAGGAGCCGTATGCAACAAAATTCTTGCAAAAAACAAAGCAAGGCACAACAGAAGGACAGAGGAACCTCTATCCACTCACCTACCACCACAAGGTGCAATCCACAGTAAATAGTGCAAAACCAGACCCCTCCCAGACGCTCGTAGAAGGCCAACAATCCATGACCAAGGCCACACCAACCACAACGCCAAGAAAAAACATAGGGCCACCAATAGCAACGTTGTCGCCCACACCATCCACTCGAGGAACAAGGCCACAAATAGCAACTATTGCCAGGGAGAAGCACGCAGGAATAGGTAAATCCTCGTTCTCATTACTCTCATCTTCACTACCAATGCCATTAGTTTGAACACTAGAGAGGGTCAAACTGGCATGTGAGGGAAAATCCACCACCAGCAAGACTGTGGGGACCACAACTAGGCCCCAAACACAACCAAAGAAAAACCACTAGCTAGAAAAAGCATAATTGGAAGCCACGAATACCAACAGGGAAACCGTTGCCACAACACAATCTTCGAAAAGGCCAACCAGAACCCCAAAATAGGTAGACAACCAAACAACCCCCACATAGGAAAAGGGCTCAATTTGAACACTTGAGACAAGGAAGGAGAATAGAGTACCTCCTTCCACACCAGAAAAGACCAGGGCATCATCTAGTAAAGCCCCATCGTCATCATCCGAATCTGAATCACCATCTCCCACCTCGCTACAATTTGAACTCTCGTTCCTGCTCATACCGCTCATCGTTAGATACCTTTCTTTTAAAATTTCGTTGTGATACCATTTGTTAATTTAATGCTCAATATGATTAATAATATAACACTAGTACTTATGACTTTAAAATTGTTGGTGTTAATAATGAGTACTCATAATTGAATGAAACACAATCCTTAGATTTAAAAAACAACAAATCATGTGATGCGTCAACAATGCACCCTTGTAGTTGACATTTCTCCTCGCCATTGATGTGGGTTACTAGTGTTCTGCTCGAGTGTTATAAGTGGGTCGTTTGGGCCTTTGTTGTCAGTGGTCTATTCTTGACTAGTTAGTTGTAAGTGGCTTGTTTAGCTTGTCTTTGTTTAAGGTGAACACTCTTGTTTTGTTACTTTTATAATAAAAAACAATACACCAATACAACATGATTTAATGTACCATTATAGATCTACCTTTTTTTTGAATTCTTTTAGACAACTCGGACAAAAAAAACATATTGATTTGACATCATATTTAATGAAGTAGACTTGAAACTTTGATTTTTAAAAAAAAGCTTATCAAATAATATCACACAAAATTGTTAAAGAACCATCTTAATTAGGACTAATCTTCACAAAATTGTTAAAGAACCATCTTAATTAAGACTGATATACACAGCAGTGCTAATCTCCACACAAAATGGCATTATAAAAAACTCTCACATCTGCATTTTTATGTTTCATTTTTTTGTAGTTTAACAGAATGCAGATCATGAATTTAACTACTGAAAATTTCATAAAAATCTATTATGTTTTGCAGATTTTAAATACTATACTAAATGTTATTTTGTATAAAAGAATACTGTTTTGTGTGGAGTTTAGAGGCTCCAATCCTAATATTTTTCTGTACATTCTGTGGAGAATATTCCCTGTTATTGGAGAGGTTCGTGAAGAGGTTCATTTGCTGTAGTAGACGTAAGCAGTGCACTATACGGGCAACCAGAATAAATTGATCTGGGCATTCTGATTACCTATGGAGTTAACATTTCCACTGTAATGCAAAGCCCCGAAATGTTCAGGGCAATGGTTAAATAAAAGTTTTTCCTGTACGTTGGAGTGAGACTGGAACAGCCAGGCTCATTAAATATAGCCTTAGGCCAGAGCCGTGATATTTTTTCAGAATGTTGTCGAGATAATCATTTCATTTCAGATCGCATCTCAAAATAAAGAAGTTGAAAGCTTCTGACCAATACAGGAAGCTATAGGTACCTAGCTGTTAAAATTTTCAACCAGGTGCACAAATCTTGAAATATTCACTGCAATTTCTCTCGTCCATAAGATGGACATGTGATTTGTTCGATGGCGACAAAATTTAAAAGCTACCCACGTTGCGTGTATAGGGAGTGGGAAAACGAAAGATAATTTACCCGCATTGTTGAGAGCGGGAATCCGGAAAGATAATTCAGAGAAGGGAGAGTACGAGAATTGTAATGTAATCACATCATGATAATGTTAGGGCCACCAGAGAAAACGAAGTGCAGGGAAACTGTCAGGCAAAGGTGGGGGCATACCGCACATCTCAAACCACGATTAGGTGAAATTACAACAGAGGAGGAGTTCTTTGCCCCTTTTAAACATAAATTCTGAGGCATCGCAATGGAATCTTTGCTCCCATCGGCTTTCTCTTTTTTGTTCACCCGCCTGTCTGTTTATTCCATTACGCCGCTGCCGCCATGCCCCACGCGCTAATGTCCTGCCTGTCCCCGCCGTTCTTGGAGCTTACCGCCGGAAGAAGCAACAAATTTGCTCGCGCTAGGGTTTTCTGTCTCTAGGGTTTCAGAAGCCTTTGTTTAGGGCCGCGCAAGAGAATGCCGTGGGAGCCAGCGGCGCAGGGGTCGCCGGCTTCCAATGACATGAATGCGAAGCATTCGAGCCTTATGGAGGATTATCTTCAACTCCAAGATGTAAGCTTCTCAAACATCTGTTGAATATTTTGTTCCCGTAAATTAGCGCCGTGTGTTTTTTAAGATCCGAGGTTTTGTCTGTGCTTGATATTGTTAAAAATCACAGGAATTTGCAGCACTGAAGGATCGGCTGCAGGCAGCTAAGATGACCAAGGCAACTCTGAATGCAGAAGTGAGGTTAGAAATATCAATACCCATTTCTGGAGTTTACTCGCCAGTTAATAGTTAAGGTTTGAATTGATTGTTCATTGATGCAATTTTTAGAACCAGTCTTCAATGCACACGTAGGTCATAAGCCTTTGATTCCACAATAGGAATTAGGTAGATTGCATCCCGAATTAATGAGGCTAGACTCCTCAACTTTTTAACCAGCGCTAGTTTTCTTACCTTCTGCTGCCGATTCCTCCCTTTCACAGATTCTTAAGACTAAGGCTAGAGAAGTTGAAGAGAAGTCCTTCAGATCTCGGAGAAAAAGAAATCAATTCTGTGATTATGCCCTTCAATTCATTGACTGCCTACCGCAGTAAAGCTGTTTCTGGAGCAGTTATGCCAGAACCTTCTAGTCATTCTCCTATGAATGTAATGCTCTTTTTCCTTTCAATTACTGTATGGTTTGAGCATATTTTCTACAGAATCATTTGTTTATATCTTTATATGATTTTTGCATGTACAGAATTCTCCTGGTACAACAGAAATTCCTGTTTTCAGGGAGCTACTAAGGACCAATGGTTCTGAAGAACTCATCAAGCGAAATCCTGTCAATGAGCACTCTGGATTGGTCAGTGCTCCGAAGATCTCCGCTTTAAGGAATACTACAAATGTGTTTAGCATCACAATGGCAGGAAAGAGAAAAGTCTCATGGCAAGATGAGATTTCTTTGAAGTGTAACTGATTGGCGTCATGTGAATTATATTGGTATTATATAACAGCTTTGGGATCATAGGAATATTTTCCTGAATGTTCACCAATTTTTTTATTGTTATGATTAATTGATCAGATTATAAATTTCCTGATATATGCAAAGACGAGTCACAGAAGCCTCCATCAAGCTCTCTGTATACATTATAACGTTACTCAATGCCTAAGGATAATTTTCCATTAGATTCAAATTGATGGTCAAAGGCATAATTCTTTTTTCACAATTTCATTGTCCTCTCCTCTGGAGAAGTTTATCATCTTTAAATATCTTAAAATTGCTTCAGAGGCTTCATTCAGCTGTATCTTTTCTTCTTTGACTGTCTCTATGAACAATTTGGGGAGCAAAGATGCAATACTTTCGGTCCAACCTAAGGTTTGCTTTACAACCTGTCTTATCAACACATTCATTTGAACGTCTGTAGAAACCAAGTCAAAATCTGTCTAATATGTGGATTATCACCATCAAATGGAAGTGCATCAAGATTGAATTTTGCAACAGAAAAATCAGTTGGAGAATTTTATATCTTTTTCCATACAAGGGCATAATCCAATATCGTACAGGTCTTCTGGCATTTCATGAATATGTGTTAATAGAAAAGATCGTTGTCGTGTTTGCTTCTCTTCCATTTCATACATAGTCTAGAATCTAGATGCCTTTGTTCATTAGAGTTGCAGATAAGTAAATACGACGGTCACAAATTGTTTCACACCTTTTAACTTGTATTTGCCTCTATTTGGGATGCAAAGCTTAAAAGACCATGTCATATGTTATATCAGAAATCCTCTCATACTCCAGTGTATGTCTTTATCATTTCTTATACAGGGTCGACAAATTCAACCACTTGATGAGACAGTGCTTCAAATTCAACGATTGTCTGCTTTCCTCAATGCTTGGAATTTAACCAGTAAAGGGTTGACGAATTCAAGCAATTAATGGGAGAGTGCTTCAAATTGATCAATTCAAGTGATTGATGGCACAAATGTCTGCTTTCCTCAATGCTTGGAATCCATTTTTCTATCTTATTGTGCTTTTAGAGGCAACCTCACAGAATGGAGCCAGAGCATAGTCCTCTTTCCATTTCTGCTTTAGAATTGATAACTCTGGCCAGGGGTTAAACTTGATGGTTGACCCAGGCTGTCAAGTAAGTTTTTAATTTAATGATGGTTGTGTATTTACTATAGCCTTTCACATCCTAGGACATTCCAGGGGAAAAGTAGGAATTGCCAGAGATCAGATATATGTTTACTACTATTGTCTAGAATTTTTAACGATTTGACAAAAAATGCTCTACGCATGTAATACAGTCTTAAAAAATTTAATTGTTTTTTACAGTAAAAAATTGCAAATACAGTCGCTGGGCCATCATATTTGACCTCTGATTCTCACTTGTCTTAAACAAATACCAACCGTGCTTTGCTCAAAATCAAACAATAACACTTAATTCAAATAATGTATACATTCCAATATCTTGTCATCATGATTAGAGTCAAGCTTCTTCTTCGCTTAAGTATCAGAGTGCTGCAGTCCATATAGAGATACGTATACTTGGCTGCAACATTTTGAAAACCATTTTGGTGTTATAACTGGAAGGATGAGCTGATGTACCTTTTGACACACTAACTTTAGGAGCCATATTTGCTTTCTTGAAAGGGAAAGATTCCTCCAAGGATCAGAATTTCCTTTAGGGTTTTGGTTAAAATCCAGAATATTCATTACAGTTGCTCCCGCAAGGGTACAGCAGGGAGAATGATTGGTATTCTAAGGCCTATTTTTACCAACTTTGGAGAATATAAATTATAGATTGATTTGACATTCACATTATAAAAGATCTAGATTAGAAAATCATAATCTAACCTTACATTCCATTGTAAAAATAAAATAATAAGCTTTTAATCTGGAATTCTGGATCATTTATAAAAAACTATCTACAAGGTGACTAGTTTACCACAAGCTTCAAATGGAAGAGGACAAGCGTCCAGTGTAAATAGCACAATATAGATTTATATTCTAACTTCAATAAACACAACTAAATTTCATGTCACACATTTCAAAGTTTGCAGTGCCTAAAAATTCATTGAAATCTTTAACAAAAGTATAATATTTCACACACTGACTTAGATTGGAGAAAAGATTTCGATTTGATTTCTTTAAAAATTATCCAACCCTTAACAAAACAAAGATAATCTATATCTTAAGTATCAAATTAGGTAGTTATTCACTGTTCAGCTGCTTCAAGTTTAAAATATTACAAAGCTAACTAATTAAATACATTTAGAGATAATCAATTACCTAGATTGTAGGCCTAGTTGAAGATTCAATTTTACAATTTCTATGGTCACTGCAATCTCTATGGTCACTGCTTACTCTATCTAAATTGATGATAGGGTCCCAGTCACTTGGGTCTTCATATCTTTCATCGCTCACATTAGTAGACCAATTTGTTCCTCCATTGATTTATCTTAACACTTTGATTCTTTCAATCTGGGTATAAGTCTTAATCATGAAATCCAGAGTCCTCAAGTCTCTCTTTTGAAATGGAAGTTGCATTTGCCTACTTAAACTGAAGCATTATGAAAAATATCAGTGGTGAGTAAGTTGTGAAGAGCCTTCCACATCAAATGTTGAAGGAAAGTGAAGCACCCATTAATGTGATTAAAAGTGAAAATATGGCGTATGTGCACGGCACCATAGATTGTCTTTCAAGGAAGAAGCCCAAATATCTGATCAGAAGAGAAGAAAAGCACTCTTATTTATCGTAAGGTTTTAGCATAAAATCTTTTTTTGTATAAACATTTAGGGTTAGATTTTATATGAATTTTCATCCTAGTTATTTTTGTCTGGAATGGATTTTTTAAAACTTTGGTTCATTTGAGTAGAATAATGTTGTAAAACATTATTTTAAAGGATTTTGTTTTAGATTTAAAAAATTAAGAGAAATTTATTTGTATTATAAATTTATAATGTTATCAAAGGGTTGTACTCAATAGGTTGAGCACAATTGGTGAGGGCGATGGTATTTTATTCTATTATGTCATCCACCAAAGTTCAAACTTTTGGATGTTGAATAAACTAGTATACCTATATTTAAAAAATATATGTAAAATACGTCGATAGATATCTTATGATAGAAGAGAATCATCTATAAAATAAATGTTCTTCTAAAATACTAAACACTAAGAATACAAATCCATTAAAGTCTTGCATGTGCTAGCTTGAGACAAGTGGCGACACCTCCACAAAAGCTGAAACATGGCATATTTCATGCATGGATATTTTGATGTCATTGTAGATGCCTCTCGGCATAATGAGGCATGAGGTCGGATTTGTGTCCCATACGACTTTGGTGGAATAGACACTCCTTAGTCTTTGAATTTTAGTAAAAAAAGTATTAACTCATACTCATGCTTTCGATACGAACAAGTTGAAAAACATTGATTTGAGATGGTTAGCTCTCTCTCTCAAAAAAAAATACACAGTTTTTATCTACGAGGTGGGTTCTAACAAAACTTTACAAATATGTAAAACTATAATGTAAATCATCTACCTTGAAAGTCTACTTTAGATTTAAAGTATTGTGTGGAGGGCATGTATTAAATTTACAATACTCTATCTAGGAGTTGGGTTTAACAAAATTTTGCCATCATGTGTGAAAATAGAATTTAAATCATCCAAATTACAAGAATTTTATTTCAGCTTTCACTGTTTGTGAGCACCAGTTGTTTTTTTCATTTACTTCGAAGATCCTCTTTCTTAACCTACAATTTTAAACATTTGTTTCATTCTCAATACTATCTAATGTTGATGTAATTAAGGTGTTCTTTGTACCTTGTTTTTGATTAAGGAAAACAAGTTTTTAAGGGGCCATAAACCCTATACAAGACAGGTTTTAGAAGGACTTGCAACCCGAACCGAAAGATAAACTTGAAAGTCCACTCAAAGAAACAGAACACAAAAGAGACATGGCACAACCAAACACAAAAGGGACCCCCAACAAAACCCAGCGGGCTGCAAAAGACAGCAACCCCAACCCAATCAGGACGGATCAAGAATTTGATCTACCCTTGTGGGATCGAAGAGTCATATCAAAAGAGGACTAGGACAATTTAGATTTTTTGCTTTTAACAGTAATCCATCCCTCCTCAACCCTAGCAGCAACATTTTTCCAAGAGGATGGGTCCAGAATAGAGGACCTCCCATCACCAGGAGGAACAAAGCCAACATCCAGAGAGGCAGGGACAACATAAGTCAGAGAATCAGACAAAGGTCCAGCAGTAGTCTAGGAAGCAGGAAGACCATCCACCGAAGAAGAAGATCCAACATTTTTCAAATGATCAGTCGGGATGCCACCGCAAGCATCCACACACTCCTGAGGCAAAGCTACACCAGAAACAGAGGCAACAACTAGAGGCACAATACCATCAGCCTGAGGAACCTGAGCAACCACCTGGGAAAAGCTTTTCTTTTTAACACAATAGTGTTCAGAGGAAGCACCCTTCCATCAAGAAGCGGATTTTTTTTTCTTTTTATCATGTTCTTTGTACCTTGTTAGTTTTTCACTTAGGTTCTAAATACACCTTTCACTTAAGTTTACTTAAGGACCAAATAGGACATTTCCACCTTTAGTGTTCTTATCATGTTATCACTTTCCACCTCATGTGGAGCTTCAACCTTTAGTGGTTTTATCATGTTATCACTTTTCCACCTTAGGTGGGTGATCCACCTTTAGTGGATGTATCACACTTTAGTTTTCCAGCTTAGGTCGGTGATAAGTTATCACTTTATGTATCATGTCATAAAATTATGACACTTGTCATAATATTATGCAGTCTTATGTTTTGACTTAGCATATTTAACCAAGGGGTCTTCTATGTACATACATCGATTTTATTACATTCTTGATAAGAATACAATTTATTCTTGTCATATCGATTCTCTCTTGTTATTGTGCTTTCCACTAGGCTTCTGGATCTTGGATGGCTACCTCCATAGCCAAATATTACATGGTGTGAGAACTTATAGAGTGCCTTTGGTTAGTCATTTTGAGAGATTCTTGGTGCATTTTTGGGGGTTTTGTTTTCATGGCTTTCTATTGTAGGTTGAAAGTAGAGCTTGTTGGGTCAAATCTAAGGTTGCCATTGGATTCACAAGGTTTGAGAAAGTCAGTTTTGCCTTTTGTTTCATCCAAATCAAATATCGAAGGCCAAATCTACAAGCATTTGAAGTTTGGAGGTGTCGTGGCAATACAAGTGTCATAATTATGTAGGTGATTTTCAAAAAGTGATAGCTCAGTCATCTAAACTCCTTTTTGTGAGCAATTTTTTATGGTGCAGGTGTTTTCTATTTTTCATTCACATATTTTTTAGAAAATTGCATAATCCCTATTTTTTCAACTTTAGAGGTTTTGTTCAAGTTCATATGGAATCCTTTTCAAGTGCATATTTTTTCTTATATTTCATAGTGGTCTTATCAGTTTGTAGTCATTGTGATCGGAAATTCCACTTTCAACACATGACCTTATTTGGCTTATTTTTGGCAAATGTAATGCATAAATCATAGTTTGGTCTTTTGCATATTAATTTGAGTCTAATTAGCCTAATTGTACCACTTGTAATCACTGAAATCTTCTAGTCCACTTTGCCTTTGTTTTGCAAGTGGTCAATGTAATAATAGTAAGTGTAAAGTGCCCAATCATTACTTTTGGGGTGGTTCTTTGATTGAGTGAATTTAGAGGGTAACCTTGTAGTGGTTGATTACATTCTTTTGTATAGTTTTGTGTTCAAATGATGGAGAAATTTCAAATTGAATTGGACTAACATCACATAATTATGCATTATAGAAGAAATCAGTATGGAATTATCTCATGGGAAAGGGTTATCTTAGCTATCTAAAGGAAACAATTTCTCAACCAACTAATCCTAATGCATTAACAAAATGGGAAATTGAAAGAGAGAAGACACTTGGATGTATATGTTCATTGGTCTCATTTGATTTGCAGTTTCATATTGAATCATGCAAAACACCTAAGGAGGCATGCAAGACTCTTGAAAAATTGTATTGTAAAATTGATAAATTAGGGGATGTCAAATTGATAATGATTTGATGAATCTTGAACCAAGAAGTTTTGACTACATTCAAGACTATATCTCCAAAATCAAGCAATTAAGAACACAAGTAAACGAACACAATATTAAGGAGGGTTTACAATTGGTTCTTAATGATTTATCCAAGCTTGATCCAGAGTATTTAGTGTTTGTTTCTAGCTTTCATACAGATAGGCTTTCTATGGGAGCATCATATGTCGATCCTAACTTTGATGACTTTGTAAATCTCCTAATCCAAAATGAAGCAAAGCCAATTCACATGGGTCTAATCAAGTCTTCTACACAGAAAGCATTGGTGGCAATTGAGCTTAAGGTAAAGAAAGAAACAAGGAATCTTGATAAGAAGCAAAAGAAGAAAAAGAACAAGATAAATAAAGAATCCGAATCCTCTTACTCTCAAGGGGAATCATCTAATAAAGAGAAGTCTACTTGCGTATATTGCAAGAAGTTAGGACATGGAGAACACTATTGTCGTAAGAAAATGAATTGAAGCATCTTCTTGAGAAGAATAGAATCACTTTATCTTTTAGAATGTCCACTTCAGCTTCTTCTTCCAAAGAAATAAAATTTGATAAGAGTCACACTTTTGGGACAAGTAAGAATAAAGGACGATCTCTTTATGCTACTAGAGGTCATAATTTAGGAAGATGGTTTCTAGATTTAGGAGCTTCTCGTCATATGGAATCTTCACAGTCTATGTTCTCATCATTTGAGCCTTGCAACATGCCACCTATTTTGATGGTTAATCATACATATATGAATGTAATTAGGAGGAGATCTATTGATATTAGGGATGACACCTTCAATAATGAGTTGTGTGTACCTTACTTGATGAATAATCTCCTTTCTATCTTTCAAATCACTCATGGTGTAGCAAGGAAGGCAATGGAGTTCACTCTTGATTTAGTTATCGTCAAAGAATTGGAGAGTACAACTATCATTGTTATTGGGGTGGTGGATCATGTATCTTGATTGTACTCCTTTTCAAACTTTGTTCCTATTGATGACTTTGATTCTTTAGATGATGATCACACTTCTAGTGTGGATTCTGGTATTGAGAAGAACTTTGGCAAATTGAACTGGGTATTCTTACATGTGATCCAATTATTTATCCTTGCATTCCTTCTCCTCCTATTGAGATCGCATCTACTGTTGCTCCTAATGATGCTTGTGTTGCTACAATTTTGGCTTCTTGTGATTTAGTGCAACATAATATACATTATTTTCTAGATGTAGTTCCTTGAGATGATCACTTGACAACCATTGTAGGTTTGTTTATGGAGTGTTACATTGTAGATTTGGGGGAGACCATTGATGACATTCATCTTCACTATGATGGAGATGATCCTTCTCCAGTTGTTGTGAGGGAGCACTCTGGCCCTCTTGTTCATTCTCTACATGATCATTGTTTTGAGTTTGATGTGATTGTGGATACTTATATGTACAACATTTGTAGAAGGTCTATTTGTCTTTAGAGGAGACACTTGACTCTTTGGATCGTGCTCTACATTCATCTTCACTAGATCTTAGATTGGATTTTTCAGTAGTGTGGCCTAGTACACTTGATTTGGAAGGGGCAACATTCAACATCAACATGGGGACACAACTTTTATAGACTTCATACATTTTCAGTTTTCTTTCTACATATTCCTTTCAGTATTGGGGAGACTTCATTCACACACCTTTGGTTTTGTTTCTTCCTAAGGGGAGAAATGTTGTTCAATGATCGTGTATCATCTTCTACATCCAACTTGGATTATCTACCATTGGTGTACATCTACATTGAGGGGGGGCTACATGGTATCTTCTTCTCTCTTATGGAGGGGATCAGGATTTGGGGGGGGGAGGGGGGGGGGCGGGCGGCGCTGACTTATTCCTCATATGGGGTTTTGTCTTTCTCATTCTTCTTTGAGAGATTTTTGTATTTTCATCTCTCTTTTGGGGAGTATTTTTTTCCCACTAGGTTTTCTCCTCTTTTTTTGTTTCCGAGATATTGCATTGTATTTGTACATGGGCACCTAACATGGCCTCGTAGTTGGGACACATATTGCATTGTTTTCTTTTGTGTACATTCTCCCTAAGTTGCACTTTAAGGGGGGTGTTGGTGTAATTAAGGTGTTGTATATTATTAGTTCTTCATGTTGGTGTAAATAATTATTCATCTTGGATATTATTACACCTTACTTAAGTTTACTTAGGAAATGCATTTCATAGTAGTTTGGGTATGAGACACTTGGGTGTTTGTGCCACATTGGGATAGTGTGTGTAGGAGAATTTCCACCTTTTATGGTGTGATCTTGTTGTTACACTCCACATTCAATGGGTGATCCACCTCATGTGGACTATTATATTATTTCTCCTACCTACCCACACATATTTCCTACCTACCCTTGTTTCTTATTGAGCCACATGTCATGTTTGTGTGCTCACATATCCATATAGTCTTGCCTATATAAGAAGACTCATATTCATTGTATGTAATGATTGATGATCCAGTTGATCAGTATTTTCATCTTGATAGAATCAGTTTATTTCTGTCATATATTCTGTCTCTCTTATTTATGTTTTCCATTGCCTCTTGATCTTGGAAAAATCTCACATGGTATCAGAGCTGGTCCATGTCTCACATGGTATCAGAGCCATTAGAGTGTCATTGGTTTGCTAATTGAGAGAAATTTGATGCTATTTGGGGTTCTATATTTTGGAGTTTTCTATTGCAGGTTTTTATTAAAGCTTGATGGGTCAAATCTGAGGATACCATTGGATTAAGGAGGTCCAAGAAAGTTAGTTTTGCCTTTTGTTTCATCAAAATCGGACTTCGGAGGCCAAATCTAGAGGCATTTGAAGTTTGATGCTGTGGCAGAAATTTTCCAGAAATTATAATTTTGCAGGCATTTTTCAAATAGCGATATCTCACTCATCCAGACTCGTTTTTTCGAGAATTTTTTTTTGTTTTGGTGTAGAATTTCATGATCTGTACAGTGGTGTGGGATTTTTCTGATTTTTGGATACAAGTTTTTCGAAAATCATGAAATCTCGATTTTTACAACTTTGGAGGCTTCGTTTGGGCTCATATGGACTCCTTTTTAGGTGCCATTTTTTTTAAAGTGCATATTTTTTCATCTACTTTCATAATCTGCCATCTGTTTGTAGTTATTTTAAGTAGAAATTGTACTTTTAGTATTTGGCCATTTTTGGCATATTTGGTACTTGCATTTTGCTTGGATCTTAGTTTAGATCACTAGCAGTATTTGTTGAAGTCTCTTAGATCTCATTTTGAGAAGTTGTAAATTGAAATCAGAAGTCCACTTTGACTTGTTTTGCAAGTGGCCCATTGTATACGCACTAAATATAAAGTGCCAAAATCACCATTTTGGAGGGATTTCTTGATTGAGTATTTTGGGGGGGGTGTCTTGTGTGATTGTGCCTCTCTCTATCTTGTGTTTTTTCATTTTGGTGCTACGGGTTCTCCTAAATTTCCACTTTTAACTCCTCATAATTATGCATCATGTAAAATTAAGGCATGGAGTAAATTAATGGAAAAAGGACTCATTCATTATGTAAATGAAACTATTACAACACCACTTGATCCTAATGTTCAAATTGAATGGCTTACTAAGAATGCTATGGCACTTGGAACTCTTAGAAAGTATGTATCAGATGACCTCATTTTTCGTATTGATAAGTGTACAACAATTAAAGAGGCTTGGGATATTTTTAAGAAATTGTATGGTCAAGTTGATGAGATTAAGGGCTACAAGCTTGATAGTGAACTCACAACTTTGGATCCCAAGGATTTTGATACAATCCAAGATTATGTCACAAAAGCAACTGAGCTAAGAGCAAAGCTAAAGGATTCTGGAATTGACAAAAAGGATGCTCAATTGGTTTATAACTTGTTGGACAAGCTTCCTTCAGAGTATGCAACCTTTGTATCTAGCTTTCACACCCATAGGTTAGCTCAAGGTTCCTCATACACTTCTCCCTCATTCGATTCATTCACGGAGATGTTGATACTTGAGCAATCTAGGTTGGCCACGATGGGGATTCTCAAATCTTCAAAGTCACAAGCTTTGGTGGCTAACAAAGGGAATCAAAGTAATCAAGGAAAAGGCAAGAATCAAAAGCAATCTAAGTCTAAACCACAACAAGATGGAGCACAATCTTCCTTTCCACAACAAGGCGATTCACCATTCTCACCTAAGAGGAAATCATATAAGGACAATCTTTTTTGTGGATATTGCAAGAAGTTAGGACATGATGAACATCATTGCTATAAGAAGGATATTGATGAGTTGAAGAATCTTCTTGAGAAGAATAGAATCAACCTACCTTCTAGAATGTCTACATCCGCTTTTTCTTCCAAGGATAAAGGAAAGGATCACTCTTTTGGGACAGATAAAGGAAAGGGACAAGCTCTTTGTGCTACTACAAGTCATGATTCAGGGAGATGGCTTCTAGATTCAGGGGCTTCTCATCATAAGGCATCTTCGCAGTCTATGTTTTCTACATTTGAGCCTTGCCACATGCTGTAGATTTTGATGGGCAATCATACATACATGGATGTGATTGGGAAAGGATCTATTGCCATTGGGGATAACTCCTTCAATGATGTGTTGTGTGTACCCCACTTGACAAATAATCTTCTTTCCATCTATCAAATCACACATGGGGCAACTAGGAAAACTGTGGAGTTCACACCTGATTCAGTTATCATTAGAGACTTGGAGAGTGGAGCTATCATTGCGACTGGGGAGGTTGATCATGCATCTCGGTTGTACTCTTTTTCAGATTTTAGTCCTCTTGATAAGGTTGGTTCTTCCTATGTTGATGATTTGGATTTTGAGGAGAACATTGGGCATTTGAACTTGGGGATTCTCACATGTGACCCCATTCTTGAGCCTTGCATTTCATCTCCTTCTATTGATATCACACCACCTATTGCACCTGATGATGCAGCTAGTGCAATAGTTTTGCCTTCTTATGATTCAGTGCAGCAAGATATTTCATGTCTTCCAACTTCAGTTGATTGGGATGCCTACTTGACAAACATTGCAGGTTTGTTTGTGGACTCCTACATTGCAGATTTGGGAGACACCATTGATAACATTCACCTTCTCTTTGATGAAGATGATCCTTCTTTGATTGTTGCGGGGGATAACTCTGACCCTCTTGTGCATTCTCTACATGATCAATCTTTAGAGGTTGACATGATTGTGGATACTTTTGTACAACACTTGGAGGAGGTCTCTTTATCTTTTGAGGAGACATATGAGTCTTTGGATATTGTTCTACATTCATCTCCTTTTTCAGCAATGTGGCACAATTTACCACCTTTGGAGGGGGTACCTTTTAGCATCGACATGGGGACACTTGAGCAGTTTTCAGAGATTCCTTTCATCATGAGTATTTTTGCTTCATCTTCCCTTCATGGTTGGGGAGACTTCATGGATACACCTTTGGTTTTGTTTCTTCCTAAGGGGAGGAATGTTGTTCAATGTTCATGGAGCAGTTTCTTCATTCATCTTCGAGCTTCTATCATTGGTGCAGATTCCAGATTGAGGGGGGGGCTTCCTAGTCTCTCTTCTTCTTCTCTCATATGGGGGGGACTTTTTCCTCACATGGGGTTTTGTCCTTCACATACTTCTATGAGAGTTCTTTGTATCTAGTTTTCATCTCTCTTTTGGGGGAGGGTTTTTTCCCATTGGGTTTTTCTCTCTTTCTCCGCTTTGTGAGAGATTTCTTTGCATTGGTTTTCATGAAATTTGCATTTGTACATGGGTACCTAACATGGCCTCTTAGCCGGGACCCATCTTGCATTGCTTAGATGCATTGTAGACTTTAGTGCATTCCCCTAAGTTGCACTTAAGAGGGGGTGTTGGTGTAAATAATTATTCATCTTGGATATTATTAAACCTTACTTAAGTTTACTTAGGAAATGCATTTCATAGTAGTTTGGGTATGAGACACTTGGGTGTTTGTGCCACATTGGGATAGTGTGTGTAGGAGAATTTCCACCTTTTATGGCATGATCTTGTTGTTACACTCCACATTCAGTGGGTGATCCACCTCATGTGAATTATTATATTATTTCTCCTACCTACCCACACCTATTTCCAACCTACCCTTATTTCTTATTGAGCCACATGTCATGTTTGTGTGCTCACATATCCATATAGCCTTGCCTATATAAGCAGACTCATATTCATTGTATGTAATGATTGATGATCCAGTTGATCAGTATTTTCATCTTGATAGAATACATTTTATTTCTATCATATATTTTGTCTCTCTTATTTGTGCTTTCCATTGCCTCTTGATCTTAGCAAAATCTCACACGGTATCAGAGCTGGTCCATGTCTCACACTTCACCTAGGTTCTAATTACACATTTCACTTAAGTTTACTTAGGAACTACATAGGACAATTCCACCTTTAATGTACTTATCACGTTATCACTTTCTACCTCAAGTGGAACTTCCACTTTTGGTGGTTTTCTCATGTTATCACTTTTCCACCGAAGTGGGTGATCTATTTTTAACAAGTGTATCACACTATCACTTTTCCACCTTAGGTGGGTCATAAGTTATCACTTTATGTATCATGTCATTAGATTATGACACTTGTTATAATCTTATGTAGTCTTATGTTTTACCTTGACCTATTTAATCAATAAATCTCATATGTGCATTCATCAATTGTATTGCATTCCTAATAGGAATACAGTTTAATCTTGTTATATTGATTCTCTCTTGTTATTGTGCTTTCCATCAGATGTCTAGAACTTGGGTGGATACCTCCATAGACAATATTACATGGTATGAAAGCTTATAGAGTGCCTTTGGTTAGTCATTTTGAGAGATTCTTGGTGCATTTTGGGGGTTTTATTTTTGTGGATTTTTTTTGTAGGTCAAAATCAGAGCTTGTTTGAATAAAATCTAAGGTCACTATTGAATTTAGAAGTTTTGAGAAAGTCAATTTTACCTTTTCTTTCATCCAAATCAAATATTGGAGGCCAAATCTCAAAGCATTTGAAGTTTGGAGGTGTAGCAGCAATATGGGCGTAATAATTATATAGGCGATTTTCAAACATCAATATCTCAATCATTTGGACTCCTTTTTGTGAGTAATTTTTTTATTTGTGTTATAAATTTGTGCTCTTCATAGTGGTGCGAGTGTTTTCTATTTTTCGTACATGATTTTTCTAGAAAATTGCATAATCCATGTTTTTGCAACTTCAAATGCCTCATTTAGGCTCATATGGACTCCTTTTCAAGTGCATTTTTTTAAATGCTTATTTTTTCCTGTATTTCGTAGTGGCGCTATCATTTTGTAGTCATTGTGATCACAAATTTTACTTTCAACACATGGCCTTATTTAACTTATTTTTGGCAAATGTAATGCATAGATCATAGTTTGGTCTTTTGCATATCGATTTGTGTCTAAATAGCTTGATAGTGCACTTGTAATCATTGAAATCAAAATTTCACTTTGCCTTTGTTTTGCAAGTGGCCATTGTAATCGCACTAAGTATAAAGTGCCAATCATTTTTTTTGAGGTGCTTCTTTGATTAAGTGAATTTTGGGGGTAACGTTGTAGTGGTTGATTACATTCTTTTGCATATTTTTGTGTTCAAATGATGGGGAAATCTCAAATTGAACTCCTAACATCACATAATTATGCATCATGCAAGAAATCAGTATGGAATTATATCATGGAAAAGGGTTATCTTGGCTATCTAAATAAAACAATTTCTCAACCAACTGATCCTAATGCATTAACAAAATAGAAGATTGAAAGAGAGAAGACACTGGGATGTATATTTTCATTATTGACATTTGATTTGCAGTTTCATATTGAATCGAGTAAAACACTGAAGGAGGCATGGAAAACTCTTAAAATTTTGTATGGTAAAACTAATAAGATTAGGGGATAGCAAATTGATAATGATTTGATAAATCTTGAACCAAGAAGTTTTGACCACATCTAAGACTACATCTCCAAAATCAAATAATTAAGAATATAGGTAAAGGAATGCAATATTCAAAGAAGGATTTACGATTGGTTCTTAATGAATTATTCAAGCTTGGCCACAAGTATTCAATTTGTTTCTAGCTTACATACACATAAGCTTTCTATGGAAGCATCATATGTTGATCCTAAGTTTGAAGATTTTGAATTCTCCTAATTTAAAAGGAAGAAAAGTTAATTCGCATGGGTCTAATCAAGTCTTCTATACACCAAGCATTGGTGGCAATTGAGCCAAAGGTAAAGAAAGAAACAGGGAATCTTGATAAGAAGAAAAAGAAGAAAAAAAACAATTTAAACAAAGAATCTGGATCCTCTCCATCTCAAGGGGAATCATATAAGAAGGGGAAGCCTACTTATGCATATTGAAAGAAGTTAGGACATGAAGAACACTATTGTTATAAGAAGGATTTGATGAATTGAAGCACATCGTGAGAATAATAGAATCAGTTTGCCTTCTAGAATGTCTACTTTAGCTTCCTCTTCCAAAGAAACAAAATTTGATAACAGTCACACTTTTGGGACAGGTAAGAACAAAGGACAAGCTCTTTGTGCTACTACAAGTCATAATTCAAGAAGATAGCTTCTAGATTTTAGGATTTTCTTATCATATGGCATCTTCACAGTCTATGTTCTCATTATTTGAGCCTTTTAACATGTCACATATTTTAATGGGCAATCATACATGTATGAATGTACTTGGGAAGGGGTATATTGATATTTGGGATGACACATTCAATGATGTGTTGTGTGTACCTCACCTGATGAATAATCTCATTTCCATGTATCAAATCACTCATGTTGTAGCAAGGAAGACAATACAGTTCATTGTTGATTCTATTACCATTTGTAATGGTGAAAAATTATGGTTTCCACCACAAGAAGGATAAAAACCACTAATTTTTTAGTAGGGACCTATTAAATTCAAAAAAGTGTTGAATCCAATAGATTTAGTTACATACCAACAAGGATAAGGATTGAAAATACTGATTGGATTCAAGGGTGTAAATTTGTTTGCCCTCTTTTGTGAGTTGAATTACTAAAATTAGGGTAAAGTGTGAAAATGAAGGTAAAAACATAGAAACAACAAGCTACAATCGTCGGATTCAGGCATGCACCTGGATCTGAGACATATAAGAAGATTTAGACTTGATCCCCAAAAGAGCTCCTAAAATGTCAGGACCATGGCGAAATTCACCCTAGTCCTCCAAAATTTTCGCACACGAAAGGGGGATTGATTCATCTTTGTAAATAATGCCAATTCTGAAGATCACAACTCCGTACATGTTTACTACACATAGAAAGAAGGGGAAATAGGTTGGGAATAGGGGCTTGCCTAAGTCAAACCTCAGTTTTGGAATTAACCATGAAATAAATATAAAAGATAATTGAATTGTAAAAATTGAAGATTCTCCTTTTGAGGGAGATGTTGAATAATGACTGAAAACCAAATGGTACACCTCCTTGTGAAGTTCTATTTGTCTCCACACAAGGTTAGGGTTTCATGGTCTTTAATAAAATAGGATGTGAATGTCCACTTCAATGCTTCAATCTTAATTTTGTTGTTGCTCCAAGGCTTGAAGGAAGATTGATTACTTGCTCAATTGCTTGAATGCTTGAATGAATGCTTGAATGTAATTGTCAAATATGTGTGTAATGATCAAATGGGAGGGTAATGCCTCCTTTTATAATTCCTATCTAAAAACTTACTAATTTTCCAACATGAGCCGACACGGTGCTAGCTTTCCCACTCAAATTTGAAAAGGCAAAGAGGGTTTAAAAAGGGGCCCAAACAGAGAGGACCAAGGCGTGGCGTCGTGGTCCTACCCCTTTTTAGGGCTAGGACAAGGTGCCTAGTTGATGTGTGAGGTCAAAATAAGACCATATTTGTATGGTGCGAGCAAAATTAGGTCCCAATCAGGCCTAGGGGTGCAAACTCTAAGGTAGGGACCCAAATGCAGTCAAAGTTGTATAGGGGTGCAATTTTAGGACACTACGCCATCAAAGACTTAGAGAGTAGAGCTATCGTTGCTATTGTGGTGGTTGATGATGCATCTTGATTGCACTCCTTTTTAGACTTTGTTCCTATTGTTTACTTTGATACTTCCGATGATGGTCACACTTTTTGCGCTCTTAACGAAATCCTTTGAAACTCTAGAATAACAAACTTCATGTGTTAGTGTATGTTACTTCCAAACTGTAAGCCATAATACATCTCTACGGTAGAATGTAGTACCAAACATCATGCCAATGCAACTAGGTGCACATATTGTCTTTGAGGAACTAAGCTTAGAAACATATTGCAAACACTTTTGGACCTTTGCAAATATGTTAGAAAAATAGGAACAACTGATGCTAGTACAACTAAAACTTGACTATTTCCTTCAAATGCTATGACATGTAACGACGGAAGTAATTAATGCTTCTGAAAACTCCTAGATACCTTGACATCAATGACAATCACTGACAAAATCTTTGACATGCACCTTTGACATCAAAAAATTAAATGTTTTGTGTATCGTAAAGAAAGTGTGTTTGAACATTGTACACACCTTGAAAATATTGAAACTCAAAAGAAGGATGACATGTCCCATAAATTGCAACTTCTTAAGCTAAAGAATACTAAGCTTGATGGTGGTGATTATTTTTCCTCGCTAATTGATAAACCTCATCATTTAATCATGAACGATTCATGTGGAATGGATGTGCTTAAGGGATTCAAATAATTATTAAATCTAATGGTTCTTGTGATGCTCACCTCCTAGCCCATTATAATGTATCTTCCACCTTATTACCTCATAGCCCCTATTTGCCTTACTTTTCTCATTAACTCCCTTGCATCTTCTACTCCATAAGCATGTCCCACCCTTCATTGGCTTCATTCATTTCATCCTATTACCATGGCCCCACTATCATTTTCTTTGTTTCTCATTTCCAATGTGCCCATATTATTCTCTTACACCATAATTCCCATTGCTCAACATATTATACATTCTTTATTCATTATATCCCAAACCATATTCACTAAAAACCATTACCCCTCAAATTTTTATTTCTTCCACCATCACCACTGAGTAGTCTATTCATAGCATCAAGGAGCTTATTATTAGTTAACAATTAGTTAAATAACATTTCTCCTTCTTCCATAAAGGGTTTGACACATAAGTTCATAGACAATCCTTTGTCTTGTAATATATTAGCATATCCATTTTCTATGGGGATTCTCACACCTCAATTTGAATTATAGAATGAAGAGTGACCCCATGACCCATATTAGTCTTGAGATACGTGTCTTATACACATTTTAATTCTATTTTTTCTAAATAATTAATTAATATTATATTTATTTATTATTTGTAAACACACATATGAAAGGGTGCCCCACTTATGGCTTGACCATTGTGTCATATGTATACATTTGTAGTGTCATAAATTGTACTCCTTTAACTAATAAGTCAAATTTCACACTCTCCTAGCACTAATTTTAGTATTTCACATTCTTCTATGCATTATAGGACCTTTTTCTTGCATTAAATTAATATTTAATTCAATATTATTAGTCCTATGTTAGTTTAATACATCAACACACTCTTGTTTAGGCCCTTATTTTAAGTGTGCCCTTTATCTTATATCATTTTAAGTTTATATAGATCCTATCTCATTTCAAATTCAAGTATAGGACTTATAATTGTTCGTATGCATATTCTACACTATTGCTTCCTTTCAATTAAAGCCTTTAATCTACATGATTATACTTTTTATATGATAGTCATTTAATTGTTAAAATATTTTCACATACATTGAGAAAATAAAATTTTGAATGATTATTTTTAGTTTGTCATACTTCAATCTATTTATGTCATTTATTTTATCCAACTCTTTCAAGTGAATATTGGTCTAGAATGTTTTTTTAGGGAAATGTAAGAAAGGTAATAATAAAATAAACAATTATTATGCCTTAAGATTACTAACCTAGCTTGCTAAAATGAATTACAATCCCTTTAATGATGAACTACAAGACATCTTACTTCATGTAATAATGAAAAATGCCACTTTTAAAATTACATTTTTGATTTTCTAACTTACATGCTAGTTAGACATCTTACTTCATGTAATAATAAAAAAGGCCACTTGAAATTACACTTTTGATTTTCTAACTTACATGCTAGAGACTATGAGCTTAAGTTGTCAAATGGAACCTCTTATTGTATATCTCATTTAGTTCGCCTTCCCCTTGTTACCATTTAAATCAAAGAACAACTTTAAGAAGAGTAGTACAAGGCCTTTAAAAACATGAACCCAAGACAAGAGTATATCATGTCAACAATGGTCAAGAAGTTCCAATCATAATCAAATAAAACCTCAAATACAAATAAGATTACAAGATTCCATGATCTCCTATATAAAATTTATAGGAAAGCTTTTGGGGGCTAATATGATTACAATACATCTTGTGAGGCTACTAGGGACTTCCGAGCATGTGCCTAAAGAATTTTATATAAATATTTTTTTAAATATTATAGAGTGAATGGTACAGTAAACAACATTGTTTATCCTTGAAAAAATAAATAATATGGGATAGCTAATAATATATATTCATGTGTAAGGCATTAGTGATGAGGACAATAAATTTGTTTTTTTTCCCTATCAAAATATGCAAGTATATCTCAACATCATCCATCTATTCACCTAAAGCTCATTCTACAAGAATATGTGACAAAATGAACTATCAACAACTTCGCTTGATTCTTATGAAAAGAAGTTGATCAAGAATATGAGCTCATTCTACAAGAATATGAAACAAAATGAAGAATATGAGATTTATTGACAAACAATCTAATATGTCTTTCTCTAAATCCATTATATTATCATATGATGAAATTCCTACTAGTGGATATGATGGGCCACTTTTACATTAGAACATATATCCTATCCAAATGCATTTATGAAATCATGGACTATTTGGTAGAGCATATATCCTATCCAAATGCATTTATGGAATCATGGACTATTTGGAATTGTTTCCCTAAAATTACTTGCACAAATTGATTAGGAACACCATGTGGGATTAACGTCATCTTTTATAAGGTAAGGTTTTTCTTTATTAAAAGTCTAAAAAATTATTGCAAATAAATATACAAGAATATTTACACAAATATAAATATTGTATATAAAATAAATCATTTTTACATGTAATCGTGATAAAAAATAACATTGTATAGAGAATTAAAGATATTTTTTTCCATTCTAATGTTGTTTTGTAATTTATATGAAATAATACAAAGATTAAAAAATAAATTAACATGTTTCATTAACCAACAAGCAAGATAACCCTTTAGAGATAAACCAAAAAATCTACAAGAATATATTTCGAAGAAACATACACCTCTCTCAAAAATTTAAAATGAATGGCAACAATAAATAAAAATCATTGTTCTAATTGTTTCATAGATATGCTTGTTCTTATGATAGATTTCCCCATCCTTTAAAGTTTTAATGATGAAAAATATTTAAAATAGAATAAACAATGTGTATTTGATCTTAGAAAAAACTCTATAATTAAACATACTTGAATTAAAATATTACTAGGGGAAAGGTACCAACAACCATTATAGCTAACTTCTCGCACCTTAAGTTTCTAAATGATACATTGAATTTTAACGATTTTTATGATTGTTTTCATATGTGATTTAAGTGCTTATCCCCATTGTTTTGGCTTCTAGGTAGTTACGATGAATGTTGAGGGATTTGTTATGCACACAAGATCAAAAAGCGGTCATTTTGAGTTGACATCCCATACATATTCCTCATTGTCCTATTAATCATTCGCTTTGACCACCACAAAATTTGCACAATTGATTCAATACTTATGCACAAATGTCTCAATAATCATGCACTATTGGCATCAATAAAGTTGCACAATTTGTTTAATTACTTAATTTTTCCAATTGCCAAGTATACCAATGGATGGCTATTGACCACTAAATAATATTTTAGTGGACTTTTAATTAACAAAATCTAATGAACAGTAATTGAACCAATGGATGGTTGTTGACCTACTAAATGATTATTTTTTGGACTTTTAATTAACCAAATTCAATGAATCGTAATTGAAACATAGATTATATTTGGATCCCTTTCCCTAAAATAGATCACTTTCCATAAAGTTCTTTTATAATATTTCTTTGCAAAATGGCTATCCAACCGACAAAATGTTTGTGATTTTATATTTGTTAATTAAATTAAAAATCACAATGCAATTATTTGTGACTTTTAATTTAACTAATAAATATCAAATAAAATTTGTGATTTTTAATTTAATTAATCACACTCATTATGTGGTTGGATAGACATTGTCATTTCTCTGTAGGCAAATAGTAGGGGAAGTGTTCCAGTAGTCATCATAGCTAGTTGCATGCGCACATAGATCTTAAACAGTACATCAAATTTTGATGATTCTATTTTTGTTGTCTATGTATGCGACTTAACTGCTTATAGTTGTTGTTTTGTCTTATTGTAGTAACGACGCACACTATGGGATCCATTATGTGCACAAGGATTAAAAAGTACACATTTCAAAGTGTTACTATACCCAATTAAAGATGTCACAATAATCGTGCACTTAAAATTGTCAATAGGGGAAAGGACCCAGTAGTTGAGCACGTTCCAATTCTTGTGATAGAAGTTGTTGATTTAATACCCCATACTTGTTGATTTAATGTCCAACTTTTGTACAACATTGCACCAATAGTTGTATGATAAGTACCAATAATTGAATGAAATATACCATTTGTTGTAAAAAGTAACCAATCATGTGATGCCACATCAGCTACACAAGTATTGGGGCCCTTTTGCACACCTATTGGTTGTTTTGGACACCTTGGCAAAAAGCATGTTGATGTGGCATCATATTTGATGATGTGGCCCTGAAACCTTAGTTATAAGCAGGGGACTTGCAAAGTAAGCTGTTGTTAAAAATTCAAAGTGATTTAAAATTTCCATGTAAGATTTTGAGAAGCGCGAAGTTAGGGTGCACAACTACTAGATCCTCTCCCTTCCTTATGAACAAATGACCTAATAGTTATGCACAAATGATCAATTATGAACCAAAAAATGAACAGTTATTGAAACTCGCATACCTACTCTTCCCCTACTAACTGTACAGAATCTTGTTTTCTACTCTTATCCTCCTTTTTTTAAATATTTCTTCAGTGACTTTGGCTACACAGCCATATAAATAATCAGATATATAAGAAGCGCATCTGACTATATTTTAATTTATACATGTATTTCTTACAATTCTGACTTTGACGGCTTTGTATTGATTAGATTCGGAATAAATTTTCCTTGGCTGGATGCAATGGCGTATGTCGAAGTCATCGTTAATGAAATGTTACAGAAACGAGTATGACTGATACCAAATGTGTGTCGACATAGCGTTTATCATTGCTGGGTTAGGTACATACTAGCATATTCACCTATCTTCCTTTCTTCAGCTCTACTCATGTCTCTCTACCTGCAACAATGTGCTTTTCTTTTTCTTTTTCTTTATCCCAATCTCAAACCTCTAGATTATTTGGAAGCAAGAGAAAGATCATTTAACGAGGTTTAAACTTAATTAACTCTTGATTTGATGGATGGATTGTTGATAAGTGGTGGTTGAAGGAACAAGAATGTGAGGGGTACTGTTTTTAAGTAAATATGGTTTGGAATGGAATGGAATGTTGGAAGACGGTATGGTAGTGAAGCTTGAGAACTATTTGTGAAGGAATGATTGGAGCATGGTGGAAATGTGAAGTAGTGAAATGATCACAGGATGATGGGAAGAGGATGAGATGAATGAAGTTGATAAGGGTGGGAAATGTTGAAGAGAGTTAATAGGGAAACTAAAGTGAGGGGATAGGAGAGTAATTCAGAAGATACATTAAAATGGGTCAAGAGTTTAACATCACAAGAAACATTAGATTTAATTTAACTATTTAGCTAATTTCCTTAAACACGTTCATTCCATATGACTTAGTCATGATTAATTGATTTGTGTACCAATTTATACGGAAAATTTATCATCACCATAGCTTGATTTAATGTATTGCTTAAGTAGTTGCAATTTATGGGACTTGTCATTCTTCTTTTACGTTTCAATATTTCAAGGCATGTACCATGGTCAAGCACTCTTCTTAAAAAAGGTAAATTGGGGCAAAAGGGGGTCTTAAGTGGCCACTTTTGTTTTGAAATCAAGAAAGATTGATCTTGGATGTGGAATTGAAGATAGTTATAGTCAATTTTTTAATATGCAATAAGAACAAGAGTTGTAGTGCTCCTAATCTACTTTTTAAACTACTATTCTTTTTTAAATTGTGGAGATTAACGGGTCCAAAAATATGGTTATCAGAAAGTGGTCATGTTTTTTATCAAAAAAAACATAATATATTGTCTGGTGTTAACCGTCTAAATGTTTTAGTATTTTAAAAATCGGTTTGATTCAAAAAGTTGGCTAACACCATGTAGTTTATGTTTGTTTTTACCTTCTTTTATTTTTTTATCAGCAAAGGGTTGTAGCCGAGAGTATATGATATTAATATAAATAGTAAATACATATAATAGTGTAAAAGTCTGAAGATGTCTGAAAAATAAACCCTAAGATATAAACGATTTACAAAAATGCCCAAAGATTTGAAGGGCCTGAAATTCCAAAAACTAGAAACCAAAATTGGAGGAATTGGAGAAGGCAATAAATTCCTTGAGAAAGACTATGATATTGCTAAGAAAATTGCCTCTAGACCTGAGCAAAAAAGATTAAAAACTAAGGATGTGTTCACCCGTCTGTGGAAGAAGTACCTCGAAGAAGGGAAGGATAATCCCATAAGAGAATATAAGGAATTAGCTTGCCCCATTCTAATGGCTTTAGTTTTGGAAAGCATTCGATCACTTCCACTGGTTCTCTTCCTCCACGAGCCATGATATCCTTTAACTCTTCCTCCCAAACCATCAGCTTATCCTCTGAAGCGAATTAGAATAACCATGAAAGTCTAGAAATTATTTGATCCAATTTTCATCCAGAATCTTTGTCTGCCTGAAAAAGGCCCAGAGAAAGTTGGCACTCTGTTTTATGAGGAAGCTCTTAGATTTGAAGCCTTTCTCATTCTCAACATACAAAATTGGAAACCTTGGGGGCGTTTTTCCATTTCTGATGGCCACATTGAAATCAATCGGCAAAGGGATGGTCAAATTTTCATCTATGTTGTTGAGGACGTTTTTTACACCACCCAAGAAATCATCCTTAAAAACTTTTATGCATAAAACCTTTGGTTTTCCTTCGACGGGCCAAAATGAAGACGAGTGGCGAGGAAGACTGTTGTTATCTCTGTGTTGACCCTATATTTGTGGTTTGTTCTTAGAAACAGGTTGCCCAAGATTTTCTTCACTGGCCTGTAAATAACAAAAATCTTATTATTTTTGAAAGTGAATACATCCTGAAAAATTAGAAAATTGAGCGTGCTCCCGCATAAATTTTTTTAAAACTAATTAAAATTTATATTTTAATATGTGTAGAATAGAGTCTAATTTCTAAAAATGTAATTTGTTTCAAATTTTGATGAACAACTAAAAAATAAGACCAAGAATACCATGCCAAGGGTTTGGACTAAAAAGAGAAACAATAGTAAAATAAATTAAAGATAAAAAAAGTTAACATATTCAAAACATAAAAAAAAATTACATGGTTAGAAAGCTAAGAGAGATCTCTACATAACTATCATTTTTTGAATAGACAAATTGAAAAACGTGCAAGTGTGATGGATATCACACTCAACATTGTGTCATTTAATAAAAAAAATGGTAAAAAACACATCCATGGTCCTTGAAAAGTCAATCTAGCCCTTTGGGTTGGATGCCCAAGGCAAATCCAAACCTAAGATTTTGATTTTTCCAAAGTAGCATACAACGCAACATTATAACACACTCACATTTTTGGAACAAAAAGTGTTCCCCCATGCTTGCAAACCTACCCACACAAAAATATGAATGTATTATAACATGTTTGTGTTTCTATTAACATGAAACATGCTCTCTCTCTCTCTCTCTATCTTTGTCTTTCTCTCTCCCTTCCTCTCTCATTGTCACTCCTCTCCCCCCTCTCTCTCTAATGCACTTGTTTTTTATGAAGAGAAACTCTCTCTAACGTGCTCATGTTTTTGCGAAGAGACACACTCTTTGTCTCTTATTCCCTTCCTCCTCTCTCTATGTCTCTCCCTTTCCCTCCCTTCCTATCTCCCTCTCCATCCTTCCTCCATTTATCTCTCAATTCCTCTTTAGACCTTTATCTCTCTCTAGACCAAGGTTTTATGGTCAAGGGTTGGGAGTATAGCATTAAGGGTTTAGGGTTGAGAGTATAGTGTTTAGAGTTAAGGTTTTATAGTATCTAGCATTTAGGGTTGAGGGTTGAGATTATAGCATTTAGGTTAAGGTTTGACAATTTAGAGTTTAGGGTTGAGGTTTGAGAGTATAGCATTTAGGGATAAGGTTTGAGAGTATCTAGCATTTAGGGTTGAGGGTTGAGAGTATAGCATTTAAAGTTAAGGTTTGAGAGTATAGTGTTTAGGGTTGAGCCAATACAGTCTAGGCTCAAGGGTTGAGGGTATGGGGTCTAGGTTCAAGGGTCAAGGGTCAAGGGTCAAGGGTTGAGGGTTGAGGGTTGAAGGTTGAAGGTTGAGGGTTGAGGGTTGAGGGTTGAGGGTACAAGGTTTAGAGTTTAGGGTTTAGGGTTCAAGATTGAGGGTTGAGAGTATATTGTTTAGGGTTGAGGGAATAGGTTTTAGTGTTAAATTATTAGTGTTAGGTTTTAGGGTTTACTGTATAGGGTTCAACATGCATCTCCTAGTATTTTAAAGGGTTTAGGGTGTAGGGGTTATGGCTAACTATAGAGGTTTGAGGGTCTACCTACCATATTTATCTATCATCTCCCATCTCTACTTCTCTTTATCTCACATCTCTCTCTCCCCTATCGACACCTCTATCTCCTCTATCTACCTCTCTCTTTATCTCATTTTTCTATCTCTCTCCTCTTGCTACCTCTCCCTTCATTCTTCCATGTATACACTCTCCCCCCCCCCCCCCCCCCGCTCTCTCTCTCTCTCTCTCTCTCTCTCTCCAAGTCTTAGAAGTCTCCTTATAGGTTATATAAAAAGTGAGTTGTATAGAAGAGAAAAAAATGGTAAAAAGGCATGTGACCCATGATTCAGGACCATGTGCTCTATTATTCTTTGTATTTTGTGAATTATCCAACAAAGAAACATTTTTTCATGGTGTTGACAAAAGATGATCATATTCCAGCATATTTTTTAATTTTGTTAACATAGAAGAAGTAAATTGTATGTTTTTAGATTGAATTTTATTATATGAACTAATATTTTCATGTTCCTACCATTGGAATGCTAATTAGCATTTTTAATTTTAATTCAATAATATAGCTTCATTATTTTCATATTTTTGACTAATTCCATTTGATTTACATAGAAGTGAACAATGACTATGAGGAACTTGGCAAAAAGATCAAATATGTGAGGATTTTGAAACCAAAAAAATTGAACTAGACATAACTATGTAATTGGTCAAATCAAATCTTGAAGTTTAAGGTACGTTCTCTTTGTCTTTGTACCTTATATCACTTTGTCAACATAGTTCATCTGTTACATATCATAGTGCTAATTCAATTGCATTCATTTTAATTTAATTTTGTTCCTTTTGTATTTTTTTACTTGCCTTTTTTATTATGTTATAAAGTTCCTAGTTAACCATGTCAATAATATGTGGGCACCTTAAGTGGCATAGGTTGTCACAAGTGAACATATGTTGCGTCACTATCTCGCATTTCTACATTGCCCCATGTTGGCACATATATTTTACCTTGATGTTTGTTCTAATTGGTGCATATGATCTTGCATTAGCATACCATGCTATGAATTTTCTAATCCTATCCTCCATACACACCATTAGTGTGACGAATAACTTGCTTCATTGAATAGTGAAGACTTTGATACTACAAAGAAAACGCTACAAGCCCATGACAATAAACCACAAACAAAAAGAGAGGAATATAAAGCTAATTATTATTTAATAAGACAACTAAAGAGAAATGAAATTTCAAGAAATTAAAGCCTTCATTTACCATACCCAAAACTTATTGATGACAATTGTATGCCACCAACAATCATTGCAAAATTCTCATCAATAGCATTGGAGGTTGATTGTATTAATGCATTGTGGGTAGGAAGCATACTTTGTGTTGCATGCCTCATGTGATAAAACTGACTATGTCAGCACATCTAAGTGGGAAACTGAATTCCAAAGAAGGCCAAACCAACAATATTAATATGTCTGGGTGGGTGGAATTGGGCTAGGAAAGGTCTTTTTTATCACGCCAACTCTCTCAATCATTCCAGGCTACACTATTTTGGTTCTTTCTTTTAAGAGCCTTAAGTGTGAAAAACTATCAAACTTTGATGAGCTATTTCTCAAAATGCATGGAACGTATGAACTTTTTGTCCAAACCTATGGGATCACATAGGGTCCCTCCATAATAACCTTCCTCATTTTTTGAAATATCCAATTTGTTCAATTGTGTCAATTTTTTTCAAAAATTACTAAAGTGTCAAATGCATTCAACAAAAAGTTGTTACCGAGCATATTTTGTGTTTCATGTGTTGTGGGGTCAAATCGATAGTGTCAACACGTTTGGGTAGGTAGTTTTACACTAAAAATGTCAAATTGATGTTTTCTCTTAAGAGCCTTAAGCATGAAAAACTACCAAAATTTGACGGACTATTTCACATAATTACTAGCACTTATGAAATTTCTATATAAACTTGCTTGGTCATGTAGTATCTCTCCACAATAACCTTTCTCAATTTTTGAAATTTCCAATCTATTTGGTCATGGAGACATTTTTTCGAAAGTTGCAAAGAATGTCAAATGCATTCAACGAAAAGTTGGTAGAAAGCATAATGTTCGTTCTATGCATCATGGGGCCAAACTGACAACACCAACACATTTGGGTGGGTGGAATTACACTATAAAAGGTCATATTTCACACCTCAGGTCTCCCAATCATTCCAATATACACTAGGTTTGAGCTTTCTCTTAAGAGTCCTAAGTGTGAAAACTACCAAACTTTGATAGGATGTTTCTCAAAATATGTGGCACATATGCACATTCTATTTGAACCTACAATGTTGCATAGGGTCCCTCCATAGTAACCTCTCTCATTTTAAATTTTTTTTAATCCATTTCACCATAGCAACAATGTTTAAAAAGTTGCAAAATGCCTCAAATGCAATCAATAAAAAAGTTGCTGGGAGGCATATTTTATGTTCTTCATCTCGTGGGGCTAAATCAATTGCGTGAACATGTCGAGGTTGGAGGGTGACCACAAAGGGAGGCCTTGTTTTGCATTGAAAATGTTTTGGGCTTTCTAACCTACATTATTATGACCATCATAGTGTGACAATGGACTGTTGTGTGGCTTAGGGAATCCATAAACTTTTGAAAAATCTCTTTTTTCATGAAGATATACACCATTTCATCTTCTAGTGATCTTCTACAAACCTTAAGGAAACTTGGCACTCTCATTGTAATTTTTGAAAACTCTCTTTTTTAGGAAGATATCCACTTATTATTATATCATTTGGCACTACCATGGTGATTTTATTAGTGTTAGGGTTTGAAATTCCATGAAAATGAGTACCATATGATTGTCATGGATGAGAATAATGGTTAAACATAAATTATCAAATTTATGGGTGCTAAAATAGGACAAAGAAAAATTTATGGGTGTCCAAATTTTTATTGTCTCTATAGTGGTTATTCTTGGGGACGCATCCATGTGCATAGTGATACTAATTTTATCTTATGTTTCTCCCTCCTATCTTGAGTTTACTACTACTAGATATTTCTTTTTTTATTTTGAAACATCCCAATCTTTTCAAGCTACATTTGGCCAATAAAGCATCTTAAAGACCTATGGTAAAAAAAAGTGTCAAAATTTTGCATGAATGTTCTCCTAAACCATGACACATGTGAATCTCTCATTTGAACCTATAAGTGGATTATGGGTCAAACTATACCTATATATCTCATTTTTTATCAACTCAAATTCTTTGTCTTATGATGGTAATGAATGTGAGATTACAAAATTCTTCAATTTTACTAAATAAAATGGTGTTAGGAGTGATATTTTATTCTACACCTCATGGAACTAAAATAACAATGCAAAATTCTCTAGATGGGGGGGTTATTACTATTGGAGGTGTCTTTTTGGTTCCCAATCATTCTAATGCATTAGAGAAATATTGGATTGACAAAGTCTATTAAGAGTCATGCAAACAAAAAAAGTTCCAAATTTTCACATGTCAATTCTCTCAAACTATGGTACATGTGGATGTCTCATTTGAATATATAGACCTAGGTAACATGTCCAAATACAAATACACATCATATATTTTATCAGCTGAAATTTATTTCCCCATGATACTAATGAATCTAATTTTGAAAAATACTTTAGCTTTTTTTAGTGAAAGAGTGCCAGGAGTGATATTTTACAACCTGCAACTTGTAGCACCAAACCAACTGGCACCTCTAGGTGGGTAGATTACTACTCCTAGAGGTGTATTTTTCGTGCCCAAGTTATAATCTTCCTTATGATCTATATTAGACTGGAAAAGCCTCTCAATAGCCCTAAGACCAAAAACAAATTGGTAGCTCAAACTATGGTACCTAAAAATGTCTTGTATGTAGATCAGTGACATGTCCAACTACACATACCTATCTCAAATTTTCATCAACTCAAATTCATTTTACCATGGTGGAAATGAATTAGATGCTACAAAATGATTTATTTTTATTTATTTAAATGTTTCTATGAGTGATATTTTGCATTATGCACCTCATGAACATGTATGATTGTCGTAAGAAATGTTTTGACAATGGTAAGAGGTCTATTAGGATAGCCCTAAGAAACTTATGATAGTCCTAATAACCCTATGACAATCCCAAGAGACCTATGACACTCGTAATAGACTTATGATAGTCCTAAGAAACCTATGACACTCGTAATAGACTTATGGCAATCCTAATGAACCTATGACTATCCTAATAAATATTTAATAGTGCTAAGAGACCTATGATGGTCCTAAGAAACTTAGGATAGTCCTAATAGACCTATGATAGTCCTAAGAGACCTATGAAACTCCTAATTTAGGCTTATGCCAACTCTACAAGACTTATGACATCCCTATGAGACTATGACAATCCTAAGAGACCCATGATAGTACTATTTTATTCTTCTTTCTCATTTTTTATGTTGTAATGACACCATATCTCTATGCTTGGGTTGGACTACCCTATGATATTTCAAATGTTTCTGTCCTAATGACAGTCTTAGTGTGTTTTGTTATGACAAAATTTTGTATGATTGTACATTTTGATTATGTTAGGCATGTATTTGATATCACATTTATGGTGATATCTTTGGTGACTTTACAAGATGTTAATCTTGTGAACAATGAATAGTGGTCTTAATATCTCGATAACTACTTTTTAGGACTTGAAAACTAGTCCTTTTTTATATCATGATTAACATCTATCTTGCTTTAAAAATATTTGAACCTTATGACTGACAATCCTTTTTAAGGGAGAGTATTTTGAGTGTTGAAATCCTTAATTATACTAAATATTGTTGGATGACTATGATCTTGTGGGATAACAATCCTCTATCCTAAATCATAGGTTCATGTTGTAAGGAAAATATATATTGGTCCTTACCTAATGGTTTATGACTATCCTAATATACTTTTGGTTGTGCATTTATAAGATAATTACCCTTATGATGATGATTAGATCATATCCAAAAGAGTGGTAATTGTTTTAGTGACATTTTTGTCTTTCATTGTTTAACAACATTATTAGATGTGACATTCATCTTTTTTCCATAAAAAATACTCTTATTTACATACAACATTTCCATAATTGTCAAAAGAACCATATATTATTTCATGAACTATTCTCACATTAGCTAGAGGTGATCTTCTTTCTACTATGATATATAGTTGTATTTTGATAGTGACAAACAAGTGTAACATGGGCAGGCTTGGTATTGGTATTGCAAGAACTTCAACCTTATGGTCATCCAAATTGTTTATTAAGATTATGTGGTGAAAAAAATTTCAATTCTAAGCTGATGAACTTCTCTTTATAGGATGTGGTAGGATTGAATTGTTTAGCAAATTTCGAAACATGCAGAAAGTAAAGATAAGATAATATTTATATTATTATTGTCAGTTAACGGATTGGATTTCTCAAAATTTACAAATAAATACCCCTGTTGCCCAAATAGAAAACCAATGATAACTAGCAGTTGGGTAAATAATTATTGTTCTTACCCTTTGCATTAAGGTACAACTCCCTATATAATATTCAATGAATTTTAAATAATTTTCTCTTTATGTGATTCACTTTTAACCAAAAAGTAAACAAAAGGCTTCAACATTCATTAGTCAACACAATATGAATGCTTAATGATGGATAATGAAATTCATAATAAGACGTTTGATCTCAAATGGAAATTAACTCTCAGGATGATAAAAGAATGTTTGAATTCTGATTGACACTCACTCATGTCTCACAGGACAAGGGGAATCAGAAATTCAAAAGCTTACAGCTAGTTTCATTTACCAAATTGATTCGCAGACTTCAAATGAAAAATCAGAGAAAAGAAATTGATACATGAACACATCATCATTCCAACAGAAATTTTATGCATTCAAAACACACAGATTTCTCAAGTTGTATCATATATTTCATTCCACTCAAAGATGGGTATTTCACTGAAACTACAAGTGAAATTAGTCTGGTCCTTCAATTTTTTATTTTTTTTCCAGGAAAAATTATATCGCGCAAAAATATCCTTACAATATATATAGCCCCCAGGCTAAATTGTCTTTTTAAATAAAATGCAAATATGGACTTTCAGAAACAATCACCTATAACTGAAACTTAACTAAACAACTACAAGCCGTAAATAGAGCCATAACTAAAAGAACAGAAAACGGCCTAAATTGTCTCTGAAGTGTGCGCGGTGCCACGTATATTTTGCCACTCCATATGAGCCGCGGAGAAATTATGAACTACTTGGTAATGCGGGAGACCTATGTGCAGGATGCGTTGCTTCTAGACTTCTTTATCCATACCCACCTACGTGACTTTAGTTTTATGCACCTCTAAATGATCCGAACAGACAACCAACATGGATTCAATGCAGGCCACTCTGGTGAAGCCATCGTGGGTAAAGGATTTTGATTCTTTAATAGAATTGATTTTCCCTTTGAAATTCTGCACCATATCTACTACCTGTTCAATGGTCTGTCCGTCTTCCTTTAGAAGTTGTACATCGATGCACTTCAAGTCTTTCTGCATCACGACAATGAGTTCTTTCAATTCTTTTAGCAACTTAATGGACTCTTCATGACCTTGTTTTATGATTGAACTTCTCCATTCAATGTTTTCCTTGGCCACATGCAGTACCTTGTCATCTAAATCATTTATTACGTTTTCTGTAAGGAAGTTCATGACGCCATACTTCTGTACATCTCTCATTTGAACCAGTACTGCGGCCCATTTTTTCCTTTCCTTTTCCCACGCCGACACCTCTGTTTCGAGCTCTTGAGTCACAGTCACAGCATCCTCGTACGCCTTTACCAGATTAGCAATGTATTCTGTTCCTTGCTGAATTATGAACTCAAGCCACTCTTCAAAGGTTTCCGCCAAGACATGATTTCTCTGAACCTTATCCAATAAATTCTGGTTCATGGGAGATCTAGGATCAAAATTTTGAGGAACCTGTGATAGGGGCTGTGGGCTGGGATGATGAATGGCGTTAATATATTCTGCCATCTACTTCACGATCTGCTTTAACTCTCGTTTGTCTTTCTCATCTTTCCATGTTCTAGACAACATTCGTTTAGCAAAGGACTCTAAGTGTTTTGCATTAGCAGCCCTTGAAGCAGTTCCTAAATCAAGCTTTTCAACAACAAAATCTTGCTCCGTTGCGTTTTCTGGATCTTTGTCAGAAATAGGCCTAGCCACTTCAGCTACCTAGTGCCTTGTATTCTCATCCACCTCCAGCATAGCTTCTTCTTTTAGCTTTTTGGACTTAGGTGTTTTTCGGAGGCATTTGCTCACCATATCTTCCATGGGCACACTGATAGGGACTACATTGCGTTTCTTACTTATTGATGCTCCTAACCACCTTGAAACATTTGAGGATATCTTAGCTGGCGGAGTTTGACATTCAGATGAATCCATGGTCACCAAAGTAGTCACTTGATCGGGGCCTTCCCCAGACTGCTCTTTTTCTTTACCTGCATCTTGAGCTACAGGAATGTCTGTTTCTAGTTCACCCATACTCACTTGCGCGTCCTCAGTATCAAGAACTATGATGGTTTCTTTTCCTATGATGTCTGCACCTTTCCTTTTACTTCTGGAACGGGTGGTTCTTTAAGTCTTCTGGTTTGAACCTTTTCACTTCAAGTACCAGTGACACTTGCAATATCAACAACAATGTTAGAAGAAGAAATTGGTAAAGTAGCATGAGATTGCTCAACTGATTTCTCGACTGAGCTGGCAGCAAATTTTATTCCAGGCCTATGCTCTCTTAACCATTTCTTCGTTCTCCTTATTAAATTAAAGGTTCTTGACTGAATATTTTCTTCTTCTTTCCTATCCCAATCAATTTCAGGAATAGGTTGCACATGAAC
This sequence comes from Cryptomeria japonica, assembly GCF_030272615.1. Classification (NCBI taxonomy): domain Eukaryota; kingdom Viridiplantae; phylum Streptophyta; class Pinopsida; order Cupressales; family Cupressaceae; genus Cryptomeria; species Cryptomeria japonica. The sequence continues at coordinate 100,480,773 of NC_081414.1, forward strand.
CCTTTTATTGAACTCTGGGGCAATTTCAAAGTAATAATTTGTTGTACAGTGAACCTCGACCATAATCTTCTCCGAACTTCAAATTCATCACAGCAATCCTCCCAATAATCTTCTAATTGGGGTATATGTGTGAAGTTCACATCAACATTCAGTTGCCTCATTGCATATTCTTTGTTGTCGAACCCCTGCCGAGCAACATATGGCGGCAAATTCATCTTCTTGAGTTCCAATTCTAAGTTCAATGCATCAGAAACAGTTTGGCAACTATAATGTTCAAGTTCAATTGGGAAAATTGCTTCAGATTCACTTTTCATCCCAAATCTCTTATCCACATGAGCTAGCTGTTTGCTAACTTCTAAAAGTACATAGTTGTCGAGAGCATATCTGGGTAATTTGAAAGGTTCATCTTCAAAGCCTCCAATTTGGATATAAGTGAATCTAGGAAATTGAATGAAACAACTCCCATATATGGTGACCAACTTTAATGCCTCAGGTGACATCCTATTATTCAAATTTCCTTGCAGTTCAAAGGTTAATCTTCCCGCAAAGACATCATTCCATCTCAAGCAATTTTCTGTGTATCTCTGTATTTGCAAATGTGGATAGCACTTGTAGACCTTCATTCCATTAACCTAGGGTTCCTGATGTAAACCCAACCATTCTCTGATACATGCTAAAATATAGAACAAGTATGAAGTCATGTGAAAATTAGGTGTTCCAACAAAATTACTCAACCCTTCATGCAATCTCTCAGCAATTACTTGCGCCCAGTCTAGGTATTTCTCACCAGCTAATAATACCTGAATGTAAAAATACATCCAATCCTCCCAATAGAAGGCATGTGAATTCCCCTTAAGCCTGTTCAAAAGGACCACAATATCCGTAACTTCTGTGATGAAATGTTCTCTTGTTAAGGGTTTGGGCAACCTAGAACCTCCCTTTTGTATTTTAAGGAGCTAGTTCCTAGCTATGACGTTCCGATAAACACTTCTCTTCTCAGAGAAAAATGCGTATGAAGTTCCTATGGACCAATCTTCATACGACTCTTTGTGAGGAAATCCAATTGCAGCCATTACAGTTTCTCTGTCAATCCGCACTAGCATGTCTCCATTATTGGCTCTAATGCACCTATTACCAGCATCATATTGGTTCATACATGCATACACTAATTCTGGGCAAGGAGCAGCAATTGGGAATGCAACGGCCTCAACAAGACCACTATGAACTATCTTTTCCATCATGGAATTAGCTGTCGGGTTCTTGGCCCTCTCTAAAAAGTTATCTAACTCATCCTGAATGAAGGTTGTATCATCTAACTCCGGAAGGGTGCTAACCAGGCATGATGTTCGACCCAATTTGGGCAGAATCGGTCTCATTTTTGCTTTAAATTGTGTCAATCAGACAACATTCAATTCTGAAGCGAAGAATTACACTTTCCAATTTTCAGAACTAAACAAAGCAGGGGAAAATAAGCAATTGAACTCACCTGTCTTCAACATCAAACTGTGAAACCCTTGGAAGAACTGAGCTAAATTACCTTCTGCGTCTCCACTCATCGCCAACAGCAACAATAATTACTTTACCTGATGCCCCATATTTAAAGACGGAAAAGACTAAAATGTACCAACACACGCTTCGGCCCAGCTTATTCTCCGTGTGAAACCACTTGTGATTTGATATAATTCTGACATGCTTATTAATTAGAAATCAACTCCACGCAGTCGACATGCCTTCTCATGATTGTTTCCATAATTACAATTTGAAAACACGAAAACCAAGGAAAATTCTGTTTTGATTGCGCCGCCTTTTTTTATGACACCATCGGGCTGACCTTTTTTTATGACACCATCGGGCTGAGTTGAAAACACCGCTTTGAACCTTGAACTCATTTTTAAAGAAGTTCATTGGTTCAAAGTTCAATGACAACAAGTCACATTTGCGAACAAGCAGAAAGAGACAAACGGAACATTCAAAAGCACAGGAATGAACCTTGAACCTTGAACCGTTTCAAAACAAAAGTTCAGTGGTTCAAGTTCAAAGCGAACACAAGAGAAGCATTGAAAAGACGGCCGCAAAACACAAGACACAAGACCGATTGAACCTTGAACCTTGAACCGTAAAGGTTCAAAGTTCAAGTTCAATGACTATGCTAATGACAACTTGGAACTTTATGCAACGCATTTCTCTTGAACTCGAATTGTGAACTTTATTAAAGGTTCGACGAATGAATACGAAGCTCATTTAATGAAGACTTAAGTCCTAGAAAATAATTACCCTCTTTTTTTGATAGGCTATAAACGAAAAATTAAAAAAAGGGGCAACAATTATAATAACTTATTACTTGTGTGAATAAAATAATAGATATTTTATTCAATATATAAAATCAAAAGATCTCCATTTCACTTATCTAATTATTCATGTATTCAATTAATCATTTAAATTCCAAATATGGATAGCATTAGTAAAAAAGTTTTGTATCAACCAATAAGCCATTTAGGCATACAACGTTATATGTCGATAAAAGTACAATAAATATACAAGAAAGCCATATAGGCTTGCTACAAATTTACAAGGACATATAATGTCACATATTTGTTATACAAAATATATGTATAAAAATGCCATACAAGCATACAAAAAAGGACCCTAATGTAGTCACTACCCTCTAGGGGAAGGGCAAGATCATGAGCTACCTTTGAATGTCAAGTGGATGGAGATGCATTCGATGATAGTTGTTTTTGTACTTGGCCACTCGTATTGGAATCTCTAACCTTTCCTACACATCCAACTAATAATGTAAAAAGTATAGTTATTAATATATGAAATTGAATTATAGAATGACATATAATAAAATAATCACAATTATAGGCAAATAAAATAACTGTTAGAATATTTATCTTTACTTGGCTTAGGTTTATTTGTATTTAGTTTAGGATATTCCTTTGGAATTCCTACATGTAATTTGTCCTCTAGTACATGTGTGAGGACAAGTCATTTCTTTTATTTTCCTTTATTAAGGAATATTAGATTTCCTCCATAAGAGGATGTGGACACATGGCATACACATTTTATGAATGGTAGCATTCATAGATTCGGGAGTTACTTTGTAACTCCTCTCCTCATCTCTATTTAAGAGATGTCTCCTCTCTCATTTCTTCTTAATGACATTATTGTAAAAGAGCTTCTCTCTCTCTCTCTCTCTCTCTCTCTCTCTCTCTCTCTCTCTCTTTCTCTCTCTCTTTCTCTCTCTCTCTCTCTCACATTTTAGGCATTGCCTCATTCATAATATCACAAGGGGTTTTTCTTTTCTTTTCCCTTTTCAAAAGTTCTTGTGCCTCCTTCTTCACATTTGGGTGATTGCTCCAAGGTTTTTGCATTTCTCTTGGTAACATTTACTTCATCAATAAACTTACTTGGATTTTATTTTTCTTTCCTTGCTCTTGTATTTCCTTTCATGGTATCAAAGCAGGTTCTAATCCTTGTTTCAAGTTGAGATTGATGAAGGTTACCATTATGTGGAGTTCACCTTCTTGGAGACATTCTTGAGAGGAGGAGAAGTTTTTTCTCTAATATTTTCTACTATGCATGTCATAACCCTCTTTTTTTATCTTGATTGGCCTTCTTGTTGTTGTTGTTGTTGTTGTTGTTGTTGTTGTTGTTGTTGTTTTTGTTGTTGTTGTTGTTGTCGTCGTTGTTGTTATCATCTTTATTATTATTAATCTTATGAGTAATGTTAGTTAGAGATGAAAAATTGAATAAGTATGAAATTATTTTGAAATAGAAGAATTAATAAGTGGTGACTCGCATGTGAGGTCATAAATTATTTGGGAAATTATTTATTCTCTCAATATTCTAAATTGAGCACATGGTGTAGGAGAAATAAGAGCATTCTAGAAGGGAATTTCAAATTCAAAATGCATGGTCAAATTTAACCGCCACTATGACAAGTTGTAAGGAATATGTCTTGCATGAAATAGTTTCAAATTCAAAATTTAATATGCATGTAAACCCCACTTTTGCATGGAAAAAAAGAATATGTGAATCAATTAATTCCTTTAGTAGTGGAAAAATGACTCCCTTTCTATATAATGGATTTCAATTTTCAAAATAGTAGTTCATGGTTTTTGGATGAAAAGTATTATGGAATTCTTCATGTTAGTAGTAGGATTTTGAGAACACTTTGTAAGGTAGAAGATAGGATTTTTTTAGTCTCTCGAAGGAGATTCTATCAAGCCACAAGGAAGTGTTGAAAAAGATTAGCTAAGAGATTGAAGTCGATTCCTACAACAAGTTCTTCGTCCAATCCAGGTTCCCCCTTTTCCATTCACTTGTTGCATGTATGAATCTTGTAATCTTCAAAAGAAATCTCTTTTTAATCTCTTTCAGTTTTTTATTTATTTATTATTTGAAATTTTCCTTTTTAAAATAAATTATCTCTCAATTATTTTGATAGAATAATAAGAGGAATCCTTTTTCCTATACTTTTTACTTTCCATGTAGGAAAATATTTGATATTAGTTTTTTTTTTTTTTCTAAATATGCAAATCTCATTTAAATCTTTTTCAAAGAGAAAATAAATGATCTAATTTTTAGGAATAAAATAATATAAGTAAATACCTTTGTTTTATTAAAAAGAAATCAAGATAGAAAGAGGAAAAAATCATGTGCTTTTTCTCTAGGTGAAAACTTTACCTCAAACTATTAATTTAGCACAAATATTTTGTAGAATTTATTTCTCTGGGAAATTTTCCTCTCTATGAAAGTTTACCTCTTTATTTCAAATGCATCCTTTTGAGAAATATTTTCTCATTATGAAAACTTTATCTCTTTATCTCAAATGGATTTTTCTGAGAAATATTTAGTCTCGGGATAAATTATCTCTCTGTGCATTTCATTGGTCAGAGCAATTTGTTTTCTTGTGTTTATTCATCTCCTCCCAGAATAATTTACCTTAATCTCTTTTGCTCTTATGAATTTATTTATATCTAGGGGGATAAATTATTTCTTTGTGCTTTTCATTTCTCTGAATAATTTTTATTCATGTGTTTATTCTCCTCCCAAAATAATTTACTCCATATGTTTGCTTGACTCTCAGCATAGACTTATGATAGTCCTAAGAAACCTATGACACTCGTAATAGACTTATGACAATCCTAATGAACCTATGACTATCCTAATAAATATTTAATAGTGCTAAGAGACCTATGATGGTCCTAAGAAACTTATGATAGTCCTAATAGACCTATGATAGTCCTAAGAGACCTATGACACTCCTAATTTAGGCTTATGCCAACTCTACAAGACTTATGACATCCCTATGAGACCATGACAATCCTAAGAGACCCATGATAGTACTATTTTATTCTTCTTTCTCATTTTTTATGTTGTAATGACACCATATCTCTATGCTTGGGTTGGACTACCCTATGATATTTCAAATGTTTCTTTCCTAATGATAGTCTTAGTGTGTTTTGTTATGACAAAATTTTGTATGATTGTACATTTTGATTATGTTAGGCATGTATTTGATATCACATTTATGGTGATATCTTTGGTGACTTTACAAGATGTTAATCTTGTGAACAATGAATAGTGGTCTTAATATCTCGATAACTACTTTTTAGGACTTGAAAACTAGTCCTTTTTTATGTCATGATTAACATCTATCTTGCTTTAAAAATACTTGAACCTTATGATTGACATTCCTTTTTAAGTGAGAGTATTTTGAGTGTTGAAATCCATAATTATGCTAAATATTGTTGGATGACTATAATCTTGTGGTATAACAATCCTCTATCCTAAATCATAGGTTCATGTTGTAAGGAAAATATATATTGGTCCTTACCTAATGGTTTATGACTATCCTAATATACTTTTGGTTGTGCATTTATAAGATAATTACCCTTATGATGATAATTAGATCATATCCAAAAGAGTGGTAATTGTTTTAGTGACATTTTTGTCTTTCATTATGTAACAACATTATTAGATGTGATATTCATCATTTTTCCATAAAAAATATTCTCTTATTTACATACAACATTTCCATAATTGTCAAAAGAACCATATATTATTTCATGAACTATTCTCACATTAGCTAGAGGTGATCTTCTTTCTACTATGATATATAGTTGTATTTTGATAATGACAAACAAGTGTAACATGGGCGGGCTTGGTATTGGTATTGCAAGAACTTCAACCTTATGCTCATCCAAATAGTTTATTAAGATTATGTGGTGAAAACAATTTCAATTCTAAGCTAATGAACTTCTCTTTATAGAATGTGGTAGGATTGAATTGTTTATCAAATGTTGAAACATGCAGAAAGTAAAGATAAGATAAGATTTATATTATTATAATAACTTATTACTTGTGTGAATAAAATAATAGATATTTTATTCAATATATAAAATCAAAAGATCTCCATTTCACTTATCTAATTATTCATGTATTCAATTGATCATTTAAAGTGCAAAAATGGATAGCATTAGTAAAAAAGTTTTGTATCAACCAATAAGCCATTTAGGCATACAACGTTATATGTCGATAAAAGTACAATAAATATACAAGAAAGCCATATAGGCTTGCTAGAAATTTACAAGGACATATAATGTCACATATTTGTTATACAAAATATATGTACAAAAATGTCATACAAGCATACAAAAAAGGACCCTAATGTAGTCACTACCCTCTAGGGGAAGGACAAAGATCATGAGCTACCTTTGAATGTCAAGTGGATGGAGATGCATTTGATGATAGTTGTTTTTGTACTTGGCCACTCGTATTGGAATCTCTAACCTCTCCTACACCTCCAACTAATAACGTAAAAAGTATAGGTATTAATATATGAAATTGAATTATAGAATGACATATAATAAAATAATCACAATTATAGGCAGATAAAATAACTATTAGAATATTTAATCTTTACTTGGCTTAGGTTTATTTGTATTTAGTTTAGGATATTCCTTTGGAACTCCTACATGTAATTTGTCCTCTAGTACATGTGTGAGGACAAGTCATTTCTTTTATTTTCCTTTATTAAGGAATACAAGATTTCCTCCATAAGAGGATGTGGACACATGGCACACACATTTTATGAATGGTGGCATTCATAGATTTGGGAGTTACTTTGTAACTCTTCTCCTCATCTCTATTTAAGAGATGTCTCCTCTCTCATTTCTTCTTAATGACATTATTGTAAAAGAGCTTCTCTCTCTCTCTCTCTCTCTCTCTCTCTCTCTCTCTCTCATTTTAGGCATTGCCTCATTCATAATATCACAAAGGGTTTTTCTTTGTTTTTCCCCTTTCAAAAGTTCTTGTGCCTCCTTCACATTTGGGTGATTGTTCCAAGGTTTTTGCATTTCTCTTGGTAACATTTACTTCATCAATAAACTTACTTGGATTTTATTTTTCTTTTCTTGCTCTTGTATTTCCTTTCATGGTATCAGAGCAAATTCTAATCCTTGTTTCAAGTTGAGATTGATGAAGGTTACCATTATGTGGAGTTCACCTTCTTGGAGGCATTCTTGAGAGGAGAAGAAGTTTTTTCTCTAATATTTTCTACTGTGTAGGTTTAATCTTCTTAGATTCTAGTTTGTTTTTTTCTGTTTTTTTTTAATAAAGCTTTGGAAGGCTTGCTGCCAAAGTTTCTTCTTTCTGGTTTTTTTTATTGTGACTAGTTTGGAAGGTTTACCGCCAAACTCAGCGTCCTTAATTTGTTTGGTCGGCTTGCCGCCAAACCCATTTCTATAATTTGTTTTGGAAGGCTTGCCACCAAGACATTCTCTTATTTGCTTACAGGTTCTAACGTCTCATTGACTCGCAGTTTTATGATAAAAAGAAGTTTCATACTATATGTTATCTCTGGTTTTTGCATTAAATTCACTAGTTTGTGTATTGCAAGATTTTGTTTTGATTAGTTGTTGATATCTTTATTTATTTTTCTAGCTAATCTTGTATGCAGGTTTTACTTCTTTGATTTCTCATAAAAAAATTTAGCTCAATTATTTTATTATAGCATACATTGATAATTTAACGTCTTCATGAGTCTTCTGCAGTTTTCTATACCTTTTTCCTGTTATTTCTATCCTTTTTTTGCAACTTATGTAACGTTTTATCTAATATATCACTCATTCTTGCCATTGCTTTAATGTCTCTCAGGATTCTTTTTCCCTGTCCCGTCTCTGTAACTTGTTTTATCCTTACTCGTGATTCATTGTCGGCAACTTACCTTTCTCTACTCTTTTATTCATTGTTTGCAACTTACCTAACTCTGAGTTTTTTTCTCTTTCTTAGGCTGCCTATTTTTTATAAAAACTTTAACGCCTCTACTCACATAGCATTTCGCCTTTGTCTCCTTCATTAACAGTTGCTAATACAAGACTGAATTTTAAATCATTCAAAGTTATTCGATAACTTTTTCTTTAAAACTTTCAGAGCTTTATAAGCTAAGTTTAGATAAGGCTTCTTTAAAAAGTTATGAAGTTTTATATATATTTAAAAAGTTAACAAAAGTTTATATTAAAAACTTTTAAAAGTTTATGAATTCTTTTTAATAAAGTGCTTTAACATATCAAGTTTTTTAATTAAGTCTTAATATAAATTTGTTTTATTTTATTAATTAAGATTTTTTTTGTTTTGTTTTTTTAAGAATAATTTATAAAAATTTATTATTAAACATTTAAAGTTTTGTGATATTTTTTTATAAAGTTTGTTTTATTAAAAGAAAATTTAACTTTAGATTTATTATTAAAAAATTGAAAATAATGTTTCTTTATAATTTTAATTTATTATTCAAATTTGGTTTATTTTTAATCAAGGAGGTTATTTTTTTTTTAAAGGGAGTAATTTTTTTATTTCTAACCCTTATCTTGCTATCATGTCTACTTTAATTCCCGAAATTAAATTAAATAGCACTAATTATCATTCCTGGAAAACACATATTTCTTTTATATTTCGTTTCAAACACCTTTTGGATGTTGCAACTGATAAAAGTCTCGAGCCCGCTACAACTGCTCCTCAAGCCGACCAAGATAGGTGGAAGGCTCAAAATGAGGAAGCACTTGGTTTAATTGGTATTTCAATGGTTCCTAATTTATATGTTTTAATTGGAAATTGTACAAAAGCGTATGAAGCTTGGGAAATTTTAAAAACAACTTATGATAGTTCAAATGAATCCCGAAAAATTCAGCTTCAAGATCAACTCGAAGATCTCAAGTATGCGGATTTTAAAACCATGGATGAATTCTTATTAAAGTTTGATTCTATTAATAGTCAATTAATGGGTTTAGGAGTTACTCTAGTTGATTTACGTTTAATTCATCTTATTTTTAAAAAATGTCTTCCTCGTCACTTTCAACAATTTATTACGAATATTCATGCTCAACTTGCTATTCCTAGTTTAGCTACTCAATTAACTTATGATATTTTTCGTAATTTATTACGTCAAGAGGAAGCTAAATTAATTCAATTTGGTACTCTTAAAAGTAGTGAACATGTTTTTATGTCTAAAAATCATAATAATAATAATCATAATCATAATAATAATCACAAGTCTTCTAATTATCAATCTCATTCTCAATCCTATCATAACAATTCTCATAATAATAATCATAATAATTCGTACAATAATCAAAGGAATAATTCTCAAACAAGACCACATTGCACATATTGTGGGAAAGATGGACATATTACTAATAATTGTTTTAAGAAGCAAAATGGTAAAAAACCCATGAACCAAAATAATCAAAATAATCAACAACATAAACCTCATTATGAGAAAGATGATAATAATGGTAATTCATCTTGTCATGCATTTACATGTACTTATAATGTTTCTCAACCACTTGAGTGGATTATTGATTTTGGTGCATCTCAGCATGTTACTTGTCATAAAGAATGTTTTGAATCTTTGCATCCCGATACTTCTAATATTCTTGTTCAATTAGCTAGCAATCATAGTTGCAAAGTTGAAGCTATTGGTGATGTGAATGTTCCTAATGGGAAATTACTTGATGTTCTTTATGTTCCTAAATTAAAATCAAATTTGATTTCAGTTCCTAAACTTTGTCAAGATTATAAGATTAACTTTTATTGAGGCATGTGTTATATCATTGATCCAAAAACTAATCATGTTATTGCTACTGCTAAAATGGATAGTGATAACTTATTCAAGTTCTATGAATTTGCTCCTACAAAGTATTCCTTGCTTACTACTATTGATTTTACTATATGGCATGAAAGACTTGGCCATCTCAATTTTGATTATATTTTATTGATGCAAAAAGAAAATATGGTTGATGGATTGCCTAGTATTGTTCCTTCTCAAATTGTTTGCAATGGTTGCATGAGTGGTAAGATGCATAGGGAACCCTTTCCTCATAGTCAATCTTGGAGGGCATATAATAAATTGCATCTAGTTCATAGTGATCTCTTGGGTCTCATGGAGAATCCCTCCATCCAAGGTTCAAGGTATGCTCTTACCTTTGTTGATGATTTTTTAAGGAGAACATGGATATATTTCCTTCATAGTAAGGATCAAGTGCTTGATGTGTTTACTGAATTTCATATGTTTGTAGAAAGGCAATCTGGTTCTAAAATTAAGATTCTTCGTACTGACAATGGAAGAGAATATGTCAATAATGCATTTAATTCTTATTTGAAATATTTTGGAATTAAACATGAGCTTACCATTCCTTATACACCACAACAAAATGGTGTGGTGGAACAGAAGCATAGGACCATTGTGGAAATGGTAAGATGTTTATTGCACGCAAAAAATATGGATTATAAGTTTTGGCCTGAAGCTATGTCTTGTGCAACTTATTTAATTAATATAACACCTACCAAAGCCTTAAAGGATAAAACTCCTAAAGAAGCTTGGTCTGGTAGAAAGCCCAATTTGCAGAACTTAAGAATTTTTGGTTCCACGACTTATATTCACAAACCTAAGGAGAAAAGAAAAGAATTAGATGCTAAATCTTCTCCTTTTATTTTTGTTGGTTACGATGAAAATACTAAAGGTTATAGAGTTTACAATCCTATTACTAACAAGGTAAAAGTTGCAAGAGATGTTTGTATTACAGAAAAAGGCATTCATGCTTGTTCTAAAGTGGAGGATGATGAACTTTCTGAAAGCAAAGTTGTGCTTGTGGAGGACCAACATCCTTCTCTTAACCCTACTCCTAACACATCTCTTTCTATTCCTTCTAGTGATAGTGATGATGATAATAATAACTCTACTCCTCATGACTCTTCTTCTAGTGATGAATCCATTGTTTCTAAAAGAAGACCTAAATGACCTTTAAATCTTTAATTCAAGATAGTGATGAATACTTAGCTAGAATGGATAGAATTCAAGCTAGAAGAGTCAATTATTGTAATTATGCTTTATGACTACTATTATGAATTCTAATGATCCTAAAACATTTGATCAAGCTAAAAATCAACCACATTGGCAAAAAGCAATGAAGGAAGAATATGATACTTTAATTTCTAACCAAACTTGGGATTTAGTTCCCTTGCCTCATGGTAAAAATATTGTTTCTTGTGAGTGGCTTTATAAAAATAAATTGAATGCTAATAATCAAGTTAGTAAATTTAAAGCTAGATTAGTTGCTAGAGGTTTTTCTCAAATTGAAGGCTTAGATTATACTGAGACTTTTGCTCCTGTTGCTAAAATGCCTACAATTAAACTTGTGCTTTCTTTGGCTTCTAGAATGAATTGGCCTATTCACCAAATGGATGTTAAAAGTGCTTTTCTTAATGGTGATTTACATGAAGAAATTTATATGTCTCAACCTCCTGGTTTTATTAAAGAAGGCAATGCACACTTAGTTTGCAAATTAAAGAAATCAATTTATGGATTAAAGCAATCTCCTAGGGAGTGGTATTCAAAGAGTAATGCATTCTTTCTTTCTCAAGGCTTTATTAGAAGTAAAAATGATCCTAACTTGTATATTAAACATAGTGAATATGATATTATCATTATTATCTTGTATGTAGATGATTTGATTCTTACTTCAAGTTCTAATACTTTGATTTTTGATATTAAGTTTCAACTTAATCAAAAATTTCAAATGACTGATTTAGGTCTTTTACATTGTTTCTTAGGAATGCAAATTTGGCAAACCTCTAAAGGGGCATGTGCACAAAGATGGTGGTCAGAAAAGTGGACACCACCCAAAAAAAACTTGGAAAAACAGGCAGCATGTATGCGGTTTTTAAATTTTAAATTCCCGCGTACGCGCTTAGGTTTGTTCTTCCTGAGCCTAGAAAAGGTAGCATGTATGCGCTGAGCTTAGGAAACTTAGCGCGTATGCTCACATAGTTGAGGATGTCGCGCTGACAAATGAGTTGATGGACATGGTGTTTGCCCATGAGACACAAACACAGGTGTGTTGATTTGACTTCATAACATTTTATTTATCAGTCACTTTAATTTTGTAATTACATAAATGAATTTTCATTTATACATCGATTTAAATTGAGACAAATAATATGCATTTCAGGATGCAGTAGCGGTATCCCATACACCTCCCCTAGTTACCACAGCTGCAACTTCGACGCTTGAGGTATAAATTTTGTAACATGTTAAAATAGAATAGTATACTTTGAATTCAAAAAAATACAAGATATACTAACTATCTTTAATGCTTGGTCCAATTTCTGGTTTGTAGGTGTTGAGAGGGGATAAAATGTCCCAGATTGATGACATCACATTGTCGGTGATCGATTTTGGCCTACAAGGCTATACGGTATCATATTTTGTACAACTCTTTTTATGTATTGTTTTGATGGAATATGCAAGTCATTTCATTTTAGATTTTTAAAATTATGTTTAATTTATTATCTATACTAATATCTCATGTTAATTTTCTGTTTTTAGGGCACCCCCTCCACGTCTAGGGCTCGTCCGAAGAAAAAGAATATCTCGAAGACGCCAAAACGTGTGAAGAAGGTAATTGAACACATTTTTAGTTGTACAATTGTTTGAAAATGTTGAAATCAAGTGTTAGTTGGGGTTTGTAGATTGATTAGTGTTTTTTGTCTATTCATGTATAGCGACCATTGAGCTTTGTGGATATGTTGAATGCACTTGATTCGCCCGCAAATCAAGAGCGGGTGGAGGTATGTATCTCTACTTTATTTTCTTGATTTCATGATTATATGCACGCGTACATGTGAACTTGTGATATATTATAATCTTATATTTTTTTCATACAACAAATATCCATACCTATTTCATCAATGGCAAACCCTCCTTCTTGCACTGGAGAAGCATATCAGGATCCGGTACACTTTTGTTTGATATGTAAAATTAATTGTTTTGAACCTTCAATACTTATCATTATATTAATTGTATTTAATCTTTGTACATTTTTTGTATAGGTAATAGCGACCATTTCTACATCGATGTTGAGCCATCCTCAGTCCATTGGAGAAGCATCTGAGGCACAGGTACATCATTATTCTCTATATTATAGCTTTTAAGTGTTTTTGATATATTTATGTTAGTACATTGTATTAATTGTACATTTAATCTACAATAGACTTGTTCGCGGTACGGCCATAACGTGGATCCATTTAAGTATGTCTTCAAGAAAAATCCTAAGAGTGACAAGGAGAGGAGAGCGAAGACATTAGCTCCTGGATCAGCCGATGAGGTAATCTACATTTCAATTGCAAAGGAATTAAAGTTAAATGCATAGTTATGATGTTAATTGTGAACTATTTTCTACAAAAGAATTCTAACTTGGCTTTTGAATTGTGGTTTTGCAAACATCTACAGAGCCGCGTACTGCACCGAAGAGGCTTGATTTTGATGATCCACTAGAAGTTTAGGATCATATAGTGTTAGTTTTGGTCATAGAATGACCAATACATGTAGATATATTCTACATTTTTATTGTATATCGATTTGGACATGGCATATGCCACATTTTTGTAATACTTGTATTGACTTGGCAAACATGCCTTTTTTTATATATATAAATATCAATATTCGATCCAATAAATGTGTAATGAGTTCATTATTTTGTATTCGTTGTATTTTGTGGTTGTCCTTTTATAAACTTAAATGAATATTTGTATATGTAATCAACAATATGAATGTAAACAACAAAAATATATGATATAAAGCATTGCAATTGTGGAATATGATTTGATAAAATTTCTAAAATGTTGAATTAACCGTACAAAACTCCTTGTATTCAGTTCATTATTGTGTATTCGTTGTATTTGGTGGCTGTCCTTTTATAAATTAAATGAATATTTGCATATGTAATTAACAATATGAATATAAACAACAAAAATCGACAATATGAATTTAAACAACAATGTGTTTGGTCCGGGTGGGCATGTTTATGCTAGGCATGCCCCTATCATGCATCCCAAAGCACCAGAATGTCAAGAGTCATACTCTACCGGTGAGATCTCTCAAGTGCCCTAAGTCCAAAAAATTGTCAAAATTTGACGGACTGTTTCTTCCAATCCACAACACATACGGTCGATCTGTTTGATCCCATGGGGTCGCGTGAGGCTCCTCTACAATGGCCTATCTCGGTTTTTGACGACTCGAAGCCATTTTCAATTAGTAGCATTTTTTTGCCTACTCAAAAAACCATCAGTTGCTTGCAAGGAAAAGTTGCAAGATTGGCTAGAATTGATTATGTTCCTCGTGTGCACAAACCGACATCGCGAGCGCATCTAGGTGGGCATGTTTATGCTAGGCATGCCCCTATCATGCATCCCAAAGCACCAGAACGTCGAGAGTCATACCCTACCAGTGAGATCTCTCAAGTGCCCTGAGTCCAAAAAATTATCAAAATTTGATGGACTGTTTCTTCCAATCCACGACACATATGGTCGATCTGTTTGATCTCGTTGGGTCGTGTGAGGCTCCTCTACAATGGCCTATCTCAATTTTTTATGACTCAAAGCCATTTTCAATTAGTAGCATTTTTTCGCCTGCTCAAAAAATTGTCAGTTGCTTGCAAGGAAAAGTTGCAAGATTGGCTAGAATTGATTATGTTCCTCGTGTGCACAAATTAACATCGCGAGCGCATCTAGGTGGGCATGTTTACGCTAGGTATGCCCCTGTTGTGCATCCCAAAGCACCAGAACGTCGAGAGTCATACCCTACCGGTGAGATCTCTCAAGTGCCTTAAGTCCAAAAAATTGTCAAAATTTGACGGACTATTTCTTCCAATCCACGACACATACAGTCGATCTACTTGATCTCATGGGGTCGCATGAGGCTCCTCTACAATGGCCTATCTTGGTTTTCGATGACTCGAAGCCATTTTCAATTAGTAGCATTTTTTTGCCTGCTCAAAAAATCGTCAGTTGCTTGCAAGGAAAAGTTGCAAGATTGGCTAGAATTGATTTTGTTCCTCGTGTGCACAAACCGACGTCGCAAGCGCATCCGTGTGGGCATGTTTACGTTAGGCATGCCCCTATCATGCATCCCAAAGCACCAGAACGTCGAGAGTCATACCCTACCGACGCAATGTAGAAGTTGCTTGACAACTTTTTTGACAGTTTTTTTGACAACAATGACAATTTTTGCTCAAATTGTATCTAGTCTCAATCTATCACCCCTATGACCCGATAATGACTCAAATAATTATCCATGATTATACAAGAATCAAGAATGCTCATGATTGACCAAGGACACATCACATATACTCAAAACATAGTCACAAAACATTGACACACAAAATAGTCACAAAATATTGTCACATATTATTCAAATCGGCTCTTGGCTATTTGATTATACAAAAAATTGTCTTACAAATAATCTCATGGGCTTTTATACAAAATTTGGCATTACAATATATGCGATTCAGCTCATCGCCATTTTAATATACAAATCATCTCATGGGCTTTTATACAAAATTTGGCATTACAATATGTGCGATTCAACTCATCGCCATTTTAATATACAAAATATGGCATGTACATATGTACAAATCAGCTCATTGCCACTTAAATATACAAAATTATGCCCCTAAACATGTAAAAATCAGCTCATGGGCATTTATATATACAAAAAATGAATATAGAACAATTCGTCGACGATTTATACAAAATTCTCAAAATCATTCTACTCTGAACCGTAGAATCAATCAAGTGAGCCTTCAGGATCGGCTCTAACCTGTATTGTGTCAAGTATTGCCTCGTGGTTAGATTCACGAACTTTCCATAAAATCTTGTTATGAGGTCTACCACAATACTTCATCAAATGAATATTTGTTGCAACAACAAGGTTAGAGAAATGAAGAATATGTTTGTGTGTTTCAAAGTCCTCGAACAACCAAACATTAGAATTCTTGATAGGGTATCTCCGAAGCCATGTTCCTATCATGACAACAGACCCTATTGGGTACTCAATACCCTCTTCGTCAATGATTGTGGTTGTCAATTTTCTTTTAGGCTCAACACAATGACACAAATAGTAATATGTTCCTTCTTCATTGTTCTCTTCTACAACAACTGCATACACATGACTTGCATTTTATAAAGTGTTAATTAATACCAAAAATAAAGTATGATGTACAACAAAATGAACCAAAAAGAATATTTGTAAAAAAATTAACTCAAAAAATCACCTGAATCCACTAGGTCGGATACATGGTCAAAATCCATTGATGTCTCCATCTGGCTCAATTGTAGTGCTTTGGGAATTTGATATGAATCAATGGGAACCAACGGTCTACAAGACCATTTGTCAACCCACTCTTCCGATTCACATTCTTCACACAAACAATACATTCATGAAGAGCAAAAGCATACCATCTGTCTCGTATAAATTACCAGTGAACTTGAATTTGAACTCATAAATGAGTGCATGTCACTCGATCCTGCAACTGTACAACAATTTACATAGTTTTCAATGTTAGATTCAGTAATCAACCAAAAATATCTATGAACCAATGACGTATCTAGATTACCTAGACCCATTGTAGACTTACACCATCGCACAATTGTTTCAGCATCTACCAACTCAGCACCACCTTCGTACTTCAATTATTCCCTGGCTAGGGCTCTTTTCACACATGCTCCTGCACCATCGTGCTCTCCCTTACCATGTCCAGCCTCAGTGAAATTCCAAAAATGTTGTACACCGCTTGTCACATGCATCCTTGTCAGCCAATAAAACATCCTTGCATTCTTGAATTGTGCGGTGCAATTATCTAACCATATCAAGTGTCGGTTGTATCATATGTTCCTTTCCCTTAAACTATCATAGAAAACTTTAAAGCATCCTTGTACAAACTCCGATAAATGAGTATGATCATCACTTATGTAGAAGTGATACTCTCTTACAACCTTTCTATCCTCCTTTGTGCTATCAACTACATGCATGAATGCTATGTGTACAAAAATAGAAACTTGTGTAGAGTGATAATACATAGGTTGCACTTCATTTTGAGGTTGTAGAGTATAATTTTCAGCAAAATCAACGATAGAGATAATGGTGCCAAGAGGAAATGTGTCCTTACACAACTTGAATTGCTCATCTAACCATCGAGCTCTATGTGTATGCATTATGTACTCATAAACTAGTTTCTCTTGAAACATTTTCATAAATTGAGCTACCCATATATCATTTTTCACTAGCTCACATCTCTTCAAATCTTTTCCATCTTTAACTCCATATGTGACTGTCGTGTATTTTCAAAAGAAACTAGTTTCATACCAATTTCATGTGTTCTCTCCAAATGTATGCATCTTGGTAACCGTTGCAAACCACCACATATAGCACAAGAACCTTCCAAACAAGGCATCTTATAATAAATGCAACCATCATGTCTATTACATAATCCACTTGAAATAAATTCTCTTGCCAACTTAGGAGGTGCTTGTATATTACATTCCTGCAAAATATCGTTACTGTGCAAAGTAGAAAAAATATGATGAAAAATATCATAATGCATGGAAAATTCAATATGCATCCTACAACAACACGTGGTGCGTACATGATTAATCTTAATATAAAAAGGTTTGCCATTTCAAAAAATC